>NW_018408345.1:138430-150439 GCF_002113885.1 Mizuhopecten yessoensis | reverse complement strand
ATACCAATGTTGGTGTCAGATTGGTGATACTGTGACATTTCGCCCCGAGCCACCTGTTTGATATTAATTGATTCCAATATTGGTGTCAGATAGGTGAAACAGTGATATTTTACACCGAGCCATCTGTTTGATATTTAGTGATACCAATGTTGGTGTCAGATTGGTGATACTGTGACATTTCGCCCCGAGCCTCCTGTTTGATATTAATTAATTCCAATGTTGGTGTCAGATTAGTGAAACAATGACATTTCGCCCCGAGCCTCATGTTTGATATTTAGTAATTCCAATGTTGGTGTCAGATTGGTGATACTGTGACATTTCGCCCCGTGCAACCTGTTTGATATTTAGTGATACCAATGTTGGTGTCAGATTGGTGAAACAATGACATTTCGCCCCGTGCCACCTGTTTGATATTTAGTGATACCAATGTTGGTGTCAGATTGGTGAAACAATGACATTTCGCCCCGTGCCACCTGTTTGATATTTAGTGATACCAATGTTGGTGTCAGATTGGTGAAACAATGACATTTCGCCCCGAGACCCCTCTTTGATATTAAGTAATTCCAATGTTGTTGTCAGATTGGTGTAACATTTACATTTCGCCCCGAGACACCTCTTTGATATTTAGTGATACCAATGTTGGGGTCAGATTGGTGAAACAGTGACATTTGGCCCCGAGCCTCCTGTTTGATATTAATTAATTCCAAGGTTGGTGTCAGATTGGTGATACTGTGCCATTTCGCCCCGAGCCTCATGTTTGATATTTAGTAATTAAAATGTCGTTGTCAGATTGGTGAAACAGTGACATTTCGCCCCGAGACACCTCTTTGATATTAAGTAATTCCAATGTTGTTGTCAGATTGGTGTAACATTGACATTTCGCCCCGAGCCACCTGTTTGATATTAAGCGATTCCAATGTTGGTGTCAGATTGGTGAAACAGTGACACTATTCAGAGCCATCTGTTTGATATTTAGCGATTCCAATGTAAGTGTCAGATTGGTGAAACAGTGACATTTCGCCCCGAGCCTCCTGTTTGATATTAAGTAATTCCAAGGTTGGTGTCAGATTGGTTAAACAATGACATTTCGCCCCGAGCCTCATGTTTGATATTTAGTAATTCCAATGTTGGTGTCAGATTGGTGATACTGTGACATTTCGCCCCGAGCCACCTGTTTGATATTAAGCGATTCCAATGTTGGTGTCAGATTGGTGAAACAGTGACATTTCGCCCCGTGCCACCTGTTTGATATCTAGTGATACCAATGATGGTGTCAGATTGGTGATACAGTGACATTTCGCCCCGAGCCAACTGTTTGATATTAAGCGATTCCAATGTTGGTGTCAGATTGGTAAAACAGTGACATTTTATTCAGAGCCATCTGTTTGATATTTAGTGATACCAATGTTGGTGTCAGATTGGTGATACTGTGACATTTCGCCCCGAGCCTCCTGTTTGATATTTAGTGATACCAATGTTGGTGTCAGGTTGGTGAAACAGTGACATTTTATTCAGAGCCATCTGTTTGATATTTAGCGATTCCAATGTAAGTGTAAGATTGGTGAAACAGTGTCATTTCGCCCCGAGCCTCCTGTTTGATATTAAGGAATTCCAATGTTGGTATCAGATTGGTGAAACAGTGATATTTTACACCGAGCCTCCTGTTTGATATTTAGTAATTCAAATGTCGTTGTCAGATTGGTGAAACAGTGACATTTCGCCCAGAGACACCTCTTTGATATTTAGTGATACCAATGTTGGTGTCAGATTGGTGATACTGGGACATTTCGCTCCGAGCCTCCTGTTTGATATTAAGTAATTCCAATGTTGGTATCAGATTGGTGAAACAGTGATATTTTACACCGAGCCATCTGTTTGATATTTAGTGATACCAATGTTGGTGTCAGGTTGGTAATAATGTGACATTTCGCCCCGAGCCTCCTGTTTGATATCAATTAATTCCAAGGTTGGTGTCAGATTGGTGAAACAGTGACATTTCGCCCCGAGCCTCCTGTTTGATATCAATTAATTCCAAGGTTGGTGTCAGATTGGTGAAACAGTGACATTTCATCCAGAGCCATCTGTTTGATATTTAATGATTTCAATGTTGGTGTCAGATTTGTGAAACAGTGACATTTCATCCAGAGCCACCTGCTCGATATTTTGTGATTCCAATGTTGGTGTCAGACTGGTGATACACTGACATTTTCCAAGGTGAATCTAATGAGAGTTATATCACACATCTAATAGTTTCAATGATTGTTTGTTTAACAAAATAACCTTGTCCTTTTTGTTGCTCAATATGCTGTTATGAAGTATAATCATATGGCTATTGAACACGTCATATGCCAAATGTCCCGCTTCAGTGCGGAAACAACGCAAAACTTTAGTTCCTTCATATCGGAAGATCGCGATATTAGCTGTTTAACTTTAATTTATTATTTTGCGTTAATATCGCAAGAGATTAAGACTGCGTCAATAACCTTTTTTCCCTCTCATTTGCCTGTGTGTAAGATAGAGCTGTCCAGGGTAAGAAAGAGATGTAGACAATTTCTATCTTACACCCCATTTCACGTGACATGACGTAACGTCACAATGGCTCAACAATGACGTGACGTCACGAAATGTGAACTCTCTGATGCCGCAATGCGGAAAAGGCGACGTGATGAAATTTAAACTTGTTACGATATATTAACCGTACACGTTAGAAAGATGTACTTGATTTTTCTGCGCAAACATTGTTTGTAAATATGGTATATGCTTAATCTGGCTGGCTGATTCGTTTTCGTCTAAAATGCTCAGGGAAAAATTGATATTTTTAAAATGGTGGCCAGTCGAAACGCATTTTCATGGTTTCTGGGCTGATTCTGGTGGTTGGAATGAGAGAAAAATACTATTTCATGCCCAAGGGTATAGGATAATTGAGAAACTCCACCCTCGGGATTTTCAAATTTGGCAAAAAACCCGGCAAAGCCTCGGATTTTACCAAATTTGAAAACCCTTTGGGTGGAGGTTCCTATCCTACGTCCCTGGGCATAAAAGAGTCTTATAATACCGTTTGATCTTTATCTGCTATACGATAGATAAATGTCCCTTTCAAAATCAAAACATTTCAAACATTTTCGGTTCCGGGTACAAACAGAGTAAAACAGACAGAGGAGTAGCAATACAGTACATTGTATGAACAATATATACGCGAGATAGAAAATGTCTGGATCCAAATTTCACATCGTGGTGAAATACTTCTGTTTGGAAATTTCCATAGATTTTCCAAACTCTGAAATAGAGATTGGAACAGAATTGAGCATTCCATTACTTTTGCATATATTGCCGGTATTATTATTATACATACTGTAGTTGTAACGGGAGACATATCTCGCATGTTCTCCGTCCTGGCACTCATCTTACACGATGTTTTGATTTTATCTTTAAAAAATAGCGATTGCAACCCGGCATGTAAGGTTTCTCTTGCATCCTTTATCTTCCCTTGTTCGATTAATATATCAATAGACTACAGTAAACATACCGTAATATAATTTCTGGAAACTTTTCTCGTTTTTGGTTTTTGTTTTATATTTTGTTACTGAATTTGTATATCAAGTGTTTCATATGTTGCATATTATTTTTATTTAAGACAACGAGAGAAAATACGAATATTTTTGGGAACGCAACAGGCAAACAACACGTGATCATGACTTTAATTCTTTATAAGGAAATAATAAGGAAAACTAAAGCATCTGATTGGCTGACACCCTTATCATTGATTTATCAAAACGGAACATGTATATAAAATGTTCAGATTCCTTTAAGGAACAGATAACCCCTGTTTTGTTCACCACTGATTATTAGACCTCTCGCACTGGATCAACATCCCCTGCACCACGTAAGCACGTTTTAAAATTAAATCTGTCCGGTTCTACACATCTATACATTTGTATGAGATTACCTGCATGACACATAACTTAAGATTCATCATATTAATTGCAGAAGCATATTTACAGTCATATAAACGACAAGGATATATCTACCTTTTCTCGGGATTAGAACTAGGTGGGTCACGTGATACACCGCTTCTAGGTCCACCTGCCACCACATTGTTTGAAGGGTTGAAGTGTAACCGAGATGGGCACACGATCCGCTGTTTCCGTTTGGCTCTGATTCCCTACTGTCATCGTTTGCCATCTTGGAGGTATAGTTCCCCTGGCTTCCATGTCCACTGTAGAGTCCATTCTGTGAGGAGGGTTTTCCGGCTGCCAGATTTCTCCCTATCAAACCTTAAAGGGAGTAACGTATTTTAATAGCAACAATTAACAGTAGCATCCATCTCTTACGTGTAAAACATACTGCACTTTGTAAAATGTATGTTTCTATAAACACTTGACCACCAACAGTACAATAATTGACCAATGTAGAAACACCAGTGTGATGTCACAGTGATAGCGTAAAGTCATTACAAATATCATAAGTATCGATCAAATGTTATACAAATAACTTAAAAAGGCACAACATGTGGCGTTCGACAAATAAACAGTTTTATGACTTGCCAAACTCATGCATATTGCTGTTTTAGTGTGATAACAGGGTCTTAATTATTCTATTTGGTTAGCCCAAATTACAATGATTCAAAGTCTGTTAAAATGAACAGCTGATATGATTTCGAAATTACCGTATATTAAATCTAATTAACGTTTTAGAATGAGTGTATACATTCCATCTGAAGGATTATTGGTGAATTGACAGCCCTCGTTTACCGTTAAGCTGTAAAACAATTCAACAGATATAAATAATGTCATTCGGAACAATTATTCCGTCTTTGCTTATAACAGAGTTATCTTCTCTTGTGAGCAGGTATTGGTGGGTACGTCATTTGTTTATGAGAGTAACGTCATCAATGTTTGAGAAAACGACGTAATTTTCTCACACAAACCAATGACGTAACAATCAATACCTGCTAACAAGAGAAGATTACTCAGCAATACGCAAAGACGGAATATGTCATTAGAGAGGTTTAGCAACATTACGTGTACTTGTACGTGTAACTTACACGTATCTTTGTTCGTACCCGTAAGGTTTCTAAACCTCTCTATTGTTTTCATTTAACGTATTCATACCATACCTTTGTTTTCATAATAGGTCGCTTGTAAATTTGCAGTGGTCGGTGTGATGGTTAGAAGTCTACTTGTAAACCCGTAACATGTACTACCGTCGAAACAGAAGCTCTCACAGTCAGAATCGAGCATACACTTGGCAGCACATTGCACGATGTTCGTGCTGGACCACTGGATATTCACTGTTGGGATTACTCCTGTGAATCTTGTGTCGCTGATATAATATAAATCTTGTATCACTAAAAAAGACATTAAATTAAATATGTGACTAGAAGCTAGCATACTGTGATATATATTTTCTTTTTTTAATATGTTTGCACACAATGTAACATTTCANTTTTTTAAAATGCGATGTAATCATCCGAGCGTTAACGGCTTGAAATTGACAATCTGCATTATATACGTTCTGTTTTGTCGGTATATAGTGTATACTGTTTTGATGTTAGATAT
Source organism: Mizuhopecten yessoensis (assembly GCF_002113885.1). Classification (NCBI taxonomy): domain Eukaryota; kingdom Metazoa; phylum Mollusca; class Bivalvia; order Pectinida; family Pectinidae; genus Mizuhopecten; species Mizuhopecten yessoensis. Next base: position 144,881 of record NW_018408345.1, on the reverse strand, counting down.
CTGATGTTGTAGATAAAATATTATCTACACAAGGAAATACGTTGTCTTCTTTGGAAGGACGGACTACATTTATACGTGGAAACAGTCGAATGTAGTTTTAGTAGTGAAGATCCATTTTTATTCGAGGCCCAAGACGGGATACCTGTAGACTTTAGCAAAATTGTTATTTTTCTCAGCAAGATCGGGTTTTCTCTTACCCTGGACAGATATATCCGCACTTTTACCGGTGTGATATTTCCTTGTCTCACCCTAGGGTTGAGGCAAGCTACACGTGTTCTTTGCACGTTCTCAACAATTGTATGACGTCATAGCAACAATACCATGACGTCACGGCAACAATACAATGACGTCACGTCGACAATTCAGCCGCATTACATCAACATTGTCTTGCATTGATGTAACGTTTATACAAAATACATAAGAGGGTAGACAGGGTAAGAGAAAAATAATCATTCACCACCTTGGGAGTGAGAAAGGGTGATCTCAACCCTCGGGGTAAGATTCTTAAGCTGTCAAACACTCGGCAAGCCTCGTGTATGACAACTTAAGAAACTTACCCCTCGGTTTGAGATTACGCTGTCTCTCCCCCAAGGGGGTGAAAGATTCTATTAATCTCAGTCGAGGGCTAAGATTCTGTAACATAATCCAAACCAAGGCTTGATCTCGCTCAGTTATAGGTTATTTTATTTATTAATAGAAGGCCGTCCTTGTGTGACATGTTAGTGTAAATAGTGAGGAAAGTAGCTTAATAATAGTTTGTAATGTCCTTCATTTCATGTTCACGAGTGTCTATAAGATCCCTCTATCTTAGTAGGGTTTTGTAACCAGTCCTGATAAAGTCAACAATAGATTAAGCTCCATATGAACATGAATAAAAACCAGTCAGAAGAGGGCACATTTCGCTCCAATAGGTATGCCTACAGTCTGCTGGAAAACTTACAACCATATATTTACATATGTATGATTGTACGCCTTTCTTGGAAATAAAGCTCTCATACGTAGAGAACGAAGCCGTTCGTTCTATTGGTATGGGGTATTGAAGTGCTTCTTTGTTTGTTTGTGTTTTACGTCCTATTGATAGCTATGGTCATTTAAGGACGTGCCAGGTGTTCGTGGTGGAGAAAAGCCGGAGTTCCCGGTGATAAACTATCGACCTACGGTCAGTACCTTGCGACTGCCCCACGTAGGCATCGAACACGCGACGCAGTGGTGGAGGCCTAGTGGTATCAGAATGCCAGACACCTCAACCACTTGGCCATCGCGGTCCCTCGGTATTGTATTGTAAAGGAGCGAAAATCAAAGGTTTTGATAGAAAAAAAACCCATCAAAATGGTATTATGAACCTAACGCGTTGTTATTCTGAAAGCATCACCATAATGCACTTAATTTATAAAGGGTTACAATGTATTGTATTCACCATTAAAAAATATATTTTAAAAGTAGAAATTGCGGGGAAAACATCATGACGTCCGGGATATATGTCGACTGCTGATAGACAAACTTACAACAGAGGGTTTCCAACGATGCAGGTTCATGAAGACTAGTGGTCCCTATCAGGATATTGCAGAGAAACATACTATTTCTTGGTGTGATATTGTGGTCTATATTTTTTTTAGTGTGCTCATTAAGAGTGCCTTGTTGTCACTACCTGAGTTCTCGATATGAGGACCTGGCATTTATTGGAGTCGTCTTAGATTTTCATGAAAAGTGTCATCGATGAAGCAAAAGACGCCTTCCCTGCCGGAACGCCTGGTCTTATTCTCATTGTCCCTTTTCAAGGATCCACAGGTAAATGTTCTTTTATTTTCGATTTTGTGTTCGAATAGTGGTTTTGTTATTCTCTTGTTGGTTTTTGGTCACCTTAAGTTTATGTTAAGATATATGTATATTTGCCTAAATTCGCTCAGAAGTTAACTCATAGTTTATAATGTAAACACAACCAATGAGTTGCGTTACCGTTGAGCACATTTTCAAACACATCTGGTATAATTGTGTACTATGTGGTTAATGTATTTAAGGTATTTTTATATGCACACATTTGATATGTTTAAACACGTCAGATAACAATTGTATATGCATTCAATATAGATAATTTAGATACATGAATGTGATAAGGAGTACGTATGGGTTACAGGTTCTGTATAATATTTCTGTAGACACACCTGATAAGGATTTTGTTTTCCATAGATATTGAACCTATTTCTACACACACATTCAATAAAGATTATGTATGCGTTGAATTAGCCTAATTGACATTTTAATTATAAATTGTAGCCATAAATGTTTTTAAAGGATAGATGCCATATTTAATCGTTTTTTGGGCGCCTTACATCTTTTATTTTACATAATGTGATATTTGAAAAAAAATAGTTATGACCCATTTGGAGTTTTAGAGGCTAGCATTGGAGAAATAGCCAAATTTAAGCTATAACATGAACAACATGGCTCTAAGATGTAGACCATGTTGACTCTGATTTCCTGCATCCACAATCAAACTTTCAAACAGGTGTTCCTTTGCATTGCATCTCTTGTGAATAACTAAGGTAATAAGGTAGTTTACTCTGCTTGTCGACTATCAGTGCCTGATATTTGTTGTCCCCTATGTACGGTCACTCATTTCAACAAGTTCTCATTTCAACGAGCTCATTGCGACGAATATTAGTTTGTGCGACAACTGAATATCACGAATACTCATATTTTACCAATACTTGTTCATGGATAATCTCTTTACACACTAATTTTCACGAACACTAAAAATTGGGAAAACACAAACGAATAATTCTTTTCACAGGCAAATGTTTTCACTTATACTTTTGTTTTCATACACTTACTTTTAGAAACATTCGTCTTCATTATTACACATTGTAGTATAAAATGAACTCGACCGAAGAAAAAATATTCACCACCATGTGTATAAGAGTAATTATGGTATCTGTAACAATTTGAAATTGTTTTGATAAACATAAACCATATATTGAGATACCTTGAACATTACCACACTTATATATGTATAAATAAAGATTAAATGATAATAATTTAAGAATAAGTAGCATTTTCCCTGATGATTCAAATGTATCACCTACTTACCAGTCGTTGCCATGACATCCGTTACTAAAGATATCCAGGAAAAAAGACACTTCAGTATCATCGTTTGGATGTCAAAACGCATTTTGGGAACGGAACTTTCTATTATGATGATTTTGTATTCCGGGCTTAACACGACCCTTTGCATAAGAAGTTCACATCTGATTCACCACCAACGTTTCTTTCCTTTGTTAAAACAAAATAAATTAAGAAAATAAATCAAATGTTACTTTCGTAAATGAACGATACTTTAGTTACGAAACATAAAATACAATAAAGATACGTGATAGGCTAACGTTGCACTCCATTCACACAACGGATTCAAAATCGGTGATTTTATAACGTACATTTATATTGGTACCTGGAATGAAACATTCAATTAAAACAAGAGGCAGTTAAAGCCCCCTTAAGGTAATCAGGCCGCTTTCCTTCTGCTTGGAATTCTACGCACATCATAAAGTATTCATCCGATTGATAATAAAGAGCCGATAAAGACAGACCCCTTACTGATATATATCCAATAGGTATATTAATGCAAATGTCTGTAAAACAAAATGAAATGAAGTAACTCCGACTGAATTCGGTAAATACCTCTCTTTCGCGACAAAATCGGTTATTGCTGCGTACTACATGTACATCCAGCTATACACGTCAAGCAATATCACCCAGGTTTTGATATAGCTCTTTGATGCATGCCGTTGTAAGAATAACGTAGACTGATTTCATGTTTTTGTACGTCAATCTATAACCACTTTAAGTGTCATTAAACATTCTTGTGATCAATTGTTAAATAGCTAAGCTCGACTGCATGTCATGCCTAACTGCGGGTACATGAATAGATAATAAACCTTATTTATAGTTGTATCACCGGTCGATATGTTATGGGTCTGACTTGTTATTACTTGGGACCCTAGGTAACTTGGGAACTTAAGGTTACAAATGATGACACATTATGTCAGTTCCACTTCCTTTATTTAAGCCCAACTTCATATCTTATACATGGTAACTTAATTGTTCAATCCATTCCCTTCTGTTTCCATCTCCATTCTTTCTCCTTAAGTTCTCTTCAGTCTTACTTCCAAGATCTCTCTGTAATTCTATCTCTGTCTATCTCTGACTCTGTCCTTGGACTCTCTCCTTCAGCTCTCTCCTTCTACTCTGTCAACCTTAGATCTCTACCTATTATAAAGACAATCTAACACTACTTCTACTTAACTAAATCTTCTTATTCTATTGGCTATTGACCATTTCCCTGTCTAAGGACCACGATTAACTTATCCATACATTATGCTAAATGGACCTTACATCCACACACCATTGTCCTCCGACCCTTCACACAGACATTCCCACACACTCCATTAATTCCCTTTGAGTTCCTACCACCATGTGTGTCCTGGTCATCTCCTTTGTTATCAATTACAATCTCTTTTTAATTGCCTTCCTCTTACTCTTCTGATCTTACTCACTACCATTTTTCATCTGTCATATATGCCTCCTCTTCCTTAAGTTTGTTCCACAAACTTCCACAAAACAATCTCACTTTTTGATTGAAATTAACAAATTCACACAATTACAATCAAAGCGTTATGATATATATACTAACATACATAATATGTCTCATGCAAACACACCAACAAAACAAAAATATATCATTATCCATTTGGGTAGTTAAAAAACATCTAACTCCTTCAATAATTGGTACAAATACATTGTCCACGTCTTTGTTTTTGTTTTCCTTTGGATTGTATTGCCATCATTTAGTATGTCCATATTGATGTCCAATCCCTTAACGTAATTTCAAACACATGTATCTAATAACTCATATTTAGGTTTTCTTCCACAAAACACTGTACACATTTGTGTCCTTTGACCCAAAAATCTCATTCAGTGTAAATACCAACACATTGCACATTTAGCAAAATAGGCTTCCACTGATAAATCAAAATATTGTCCGATATTAACCTGACGTCCTCTAAATACTGAGGCTCTTGATTATCACCTAATGAAAAAGGAATTTCATGCCAGTCTGTGTCAATTACACTTTCAAGACTGGTTAGCTTCTATATCTTGCAGCTCTGAGATCTCTTACTTTCCTTACTCAAACCAAGACCTCAACTACCCATATGTAACAATGTGGATTGTACACGCTCTGTATTTACTTGTTACCTATTCTGTAATGTACATCATTAATATAGTTCGTATATTCCGTAATTGTCTGGATCACGTGACGATAACGTGACATATAAGTACGTTAACACTATATTAATGTTATTTTTACTAGGTAGTTATATAGATATTGTTATGATTTTTTAAATGGCTACGTTGATTAATTACATCGCCGATATATAATGATTAAAATTTCTATCAACGGACATTTACGAACTATCTCGGCCAATCACAATCAAGCGGTCAGTTCAAAAGTAAATTCCTGGTTAGCGGTGAGCAGTTTCAGATTAGACAGCTGGTCATTCGGACGTACAAATGTAATTGGAAAATAGTCAAGCTCACCGATCTCCGACAAGAAAAATAAGAAATACGTGAGTAATATATCTATTTATGATTGAGTATAAGTATATGGAGTATTAATTGTAGGATTTATTTAGATTATTTGGTATATAAGTTTCAACTCTATATTTATATGCGCTACCAAATGTATATCTGTTTTCAATTATATATATATAGGCATGTAGCTCATTGTAAGTGTCTATTAGTATATTCATTACTTGGATAAGAAAGCATGTGCAGTAGCGTAATTGATAACGTCGTAGCCCTGTAATTGTCAGGTTACTCGTACCTCTTAGTCGTGGGATCGAATCCCAGAGATTAGCGAATTTTATTATGTTGTATTTTACAATCATGTAGATATGTGTATTGGTACGTGTCATTGAACGCTTGTATTTGTTTACCACAGGCTGTTCGATATTACTCAATGTAGGAAAACAGTGAATTCGTGAATTCCTCCAAACCTTCCTTAGGGTGAGTTATGCTGTTCATAGTGAATGAATTATTTGTGAGTACTGTTAACTTGTCGTATTACAACATAGTGTCATGCAGTGTAACTTATGGCAATATCGACACGTAATCTATAGTGTGCAACAATTGTAAATGAACAATTATAGCTGTATGAGTGTGATAATTATCAAGCTATTTATTGAGAATTATTGTCAAAATGTTATTCGGTAATCAATCTTAGATTATTTTCTCATGACCTTATATATGTATGATTTGTCGGCGAGAAAACTGAATGTTTATACTGATACATTTCAGACAAATGCCTTTGTGACATGAACGAAGAATAAATGGAATATGGACATGATACACAGGTATATGTGTTTATTTTTACATACGACATACGCCATTAGTAAAA
>NW_018408345.1:119950-137370 GCF_002113885.1 Mizuhopecten yessoensis | reverse complement strand
TTATTAGGGAGTAACTTCTTTAAATTGATGAAAGAAGCGGCGGAAACTGACAGTGAAGGAAAGTCGACAAAAGAAAATGGTACCACTGGTCAACCGTGGATGGAGATCTTGTCTCTATATGAGATGTCTACGACCACAAAGGATGACGGTGTCAGTTTCGTAAAAATTCCCGGGAACCAGCCAATAAAGATACCTGCATACTCCATGAAGGTAGTAAGTGGATCAACACGTCAATCCAAACACAATAAACCGTACACCGTTGCTACTCAAGCTATACAGGGAAACAGTGGCTCACTACCCAAGAACGTCGTTGTGGTAGACACTTTCAGTGAAGTTAACAACGGTAGAGCTCCTGTAAGAGTTGTTAATCTTGGTAGTGAAGATGTATGGTTACCACAGAAACGCCGGATAGGGACAGCACATGTCGTGGATAGCTTTACCGAATGTACTACTTCAACAACATGTAACGTACAATTAACGGAGTCTGAAATTAATATTCGTCTCGAGACCATCGAAGTTGAGGCAGTACCGGACGAAATTACAAGATTGGATCAATTACCATTTACGGTAGACGTGGGAGATGTTGATTTAGCACCTGATCAAGAGAAACAAGTAGCACAGTTATTTTATAAATACAAAGATTGTTTCTGTCAGAGTGATGAAGATTTGGGATTCACATATCTCATAAAACATCGGATTCATACTACGGACGAACTCCCCATCAAAATTGCCCATCGGCGCATTCCACCTCATCAAATGGAGGAAGTCAGGGAGCATATTAACAAAATGTTACGACAAACAATAACTGTAGTAAATTTTCTTTTCTCAGTCTTTGTCAATAGACTCATACCATGTAACTCTTTAACATGTATTACCGGTAATAATATTGTATCATCTCGATAACTGTCATTCATTCTTAACCTTCTAGGTTAAATCCCCGAGAAAAGATATATATCGGTTCAGTTTTTCATACTTAAAAAGTATGGCTCAAGGGGCTCAAAATGTCGTGATCTTTACCTCATGTATCATAAGCCCCTTTTCTTAGCAGAACCTATATGCATCTAGTGATTTATTTTTATTTTAATCAACCAAAGTTCCTAATAGTGTGTACACTTTTAATTTCTATCTTTAGACTAAGAAACATAACAATTTCTACTAAAAAGTTAGCTTACAAAGCCCATTTAGTAAAGAAAAGGACCGAAGTCTAACAAGAAGCTCTTCAAAATTATAATATGTAATACCTACACGTGGACTGCGTGTTGCAAGTGTTAACTAATCATGATCAGTTACTAGCTACAGTTTACTAAGTTTATTTACATAGATTTGGAAGGGAACTGATATTTGTTTTCAACTACACTACTCCTTCCCTTTTTCTTACTACGACCCTGGATAGTTCTATTTATGTGGTACTATCAAATCAAATGTTCAGGAAGCGTTTCTCCCTTAACCCATGAAGTCTTCCTTTTTTTCTACCCTTACTCTATACCATTTGACACCCTTGTTAGGCTTGCAACACATAATCCTATCTACTGTGAGCCACTCCTCTTTCTCCTCTGTGGGTGTATTGGTATCATTTGTGGGCTCTTGGTTGGAGTCATTCTCTTAAGCATGGGGTTCCCTGCCCTGCTCCTCTATTTCCTCAATTAGTTCTGGATTTTGGTCAGTCTCAGCACCATGTGTCTGGGGAGGGGTGTTTGTAGGTCTAAGTTCTGGATTGATATACAGTTTCATCCTATTGGCATGTATCAGGGATTTCACAACTTTATTTGTCTTACATTCTCTGAGTCTGTATCTGTGGTTTTCGAAGGCATTTGTGATGTAGAAATGTCCTACCCATTTTTGACAAAGTTTGGCGGCAGACCCGCTGGTACCTTTTTGCAGAGTAACCACACTCTTTTTCCTGTCACAAAGTCTGGATCTTTTGTCTTCTTGTCATGTTGATTCTTGTATTTATTTTGTGCCTTGTTTATATTCTCCTTTGCAATGTCCCTGAATATTTCCTGGTTGTGTATAATTTTTGTAAGATGGTCTTGTGCCGTTTTGGAAAGTGATGGATTTGGAATCAATGCTATATCAATAGGTAAACAACACTCTCGACAAAACAAAAGGAAATATGGAGAAAACTGAGAAGATTGTGTAGATGGTACTGCTCTGTAACTCAGCATAATACTTGGTAGTATCTCATGCCAATTGTTTTGTTTTTCATTGCAAAATGCTCTCAGTGCTGTAGCAATGGAGTCATTCATACGTTCACAAGTTGCGTTGGTTTGAGGATGATAAGAAGAGGTGCTCAACTTAGTGATTTGAAACATCCTGCACAGTTCCTTGACTAATTTTGACATAAAGTTCTGTCCTCTATCTGTGAGAATAGCCCGAGGAGCTCCATATCTACAGATGAACTCATCGTACAAAGTTCTTGCTTTTTCTGCTGCCTCATATGACACTAAAGCAAATGCCTCACACCATTTTGAGAAAGAATCTACAATGAGGAGAATTTACCTTTGACCTATGTGTGGTCTTCGGTAAAGGACCAAGAATATCCATGTGAATTCGAAACACATCTTCAATAGGAAGAGGTTTTAGAGGTGCATCTCGATGATGTACATTTCGTTTAGTTCTGGCACATACTTCACAAGATTTACAATAATACTGAATGTCCTGAAACATTTTGTGCCAGTAGTACTTCAGCCTGATGCTATGAAATGTTCTCTCAATTCCTTGGTGGCCTGCTGTTATCGAGTCATGATAAGCAAGAAGTATGTCATTTCCCATGGACTTGAGAATTACCAACTGCTTGATTACCCTCTCACTTTTTGGACCCTTACCCCTGGGGTAGTATAGATGATAAAGCACACCATTATCCGTCAGAAAGTCATTAGACTCCCTGACTACTGTATGTGCTAAGTTCCTGTCCTCAGGAAGAACTCTTTCTTCTAGATATTTAATGATGTGAAACAAATCAAGATCATTAAGTTGACTGACCCTAAGGTTGTCTGGAGTCCTTCCAACACTGGGGTGTTACTACTAGGGCTGCCCTGCTCTGCCGAAACTTGACCCTCACCCCTGGTATTTAGTACAAAAACATTGCCTGCTATATTGTCTGGCCAGTGGGGTGTGTATTCAATCTCTCTCTGTATAGGGGCTACTCTGACCTCATAAACAGGGTCATCTGGCTCTGGGCTTGACCTGTCAGGGTAATCTCGTCTAGACAAACCATCTGCATTGGAATGTTTACGTCCTGCTTTGTGCTCAATTACAAAATTGTATCCTTGTAACAGGACTGCCCATCTGGCAATTCTACCTGCTCTCTGCTTTGATTTCTGTAACCTTTTGATGGCCATATGGTCAGTAAGCACAGTGAATTTCTTTGAAGCCAAATACACATGAAAGTGTCTAATACCCCCTACTAGTGCTAGACCTTCTAAATCTGTTATGCCCCAGTTTTTCTCTGCTTTTCTCAATGCTCTCCCAGCATACGCAACAGCTCTTTCTTTCCCTTCAGCATCTCGCTGTCCCAACATGTATCATATTGCAAAGTCAAAGACAAAAGTCAAAAGTTTTATTTAGAGTCGGTACATGGTATAACAATACAACATTAGCTCTAAGGAGCTATTAAAACCGACTAACATACAGGACATACACATTGCATAATAAAACAGTTACAAAGTCAATACTTTACTCATACATCACATTTCATTTTCAACTAGGTTAGCACTATCATTTGTTAAAAGCACATGTACACAAGTAGCTGTTAAAAATAGCAGATATCAGTCTAAAAGCATGGGGTGTAAAAGCATATTTAAAACCTTGTGTACTTGTATGAGAGAAATAAGTGATGCTATGTTGTTGTGTGATATATTATGTAGGTTGTTTGCATGTGACACATTTACATTGTGGTCCTTACCAGCTGTTTATAAGTGTTTTGAATTGCGAAAGTGTTGTTGCTGTTCGAAAGTGGTCTGGCAGAGAATTCCATATTTTTGGTGCTTCAGATCGAAAAGAGTGTTTGCCAAATTTGGTTGTTCTTACTTGTGGTATGTCTGCTGTGTTGTGGTATCTAAAGGAGTATGGCTTTTTTGTGGTACTGATGAGGTCATGCAGGTACGTGGGTGTTTGTTTGTTTGTAATTTTGAATACTTCGATTGCATAATTTCTGAGGCGTCTACTTTTGAGGGATGGTAATTTTGAGCGGGCCAATAAAACTTCGTATGTACATGTGTGGTCGTCGTATATGAATCTGAGTGCCCTTTCCTGTATTTTTTCCATTTTTTTGTGTTTGTTTCGCCACAGAAATGCCATGTGAGGGGACAGAAGTTAAAGTTTGAGAGGATGAATGAGTGATATATAGTGAGTTTGCCTAGTCTGTTTAAGTGTCTGCCTATTCGTTTTAGTACGTTTAATTGTCTAGATGCTTTTTTACAAGTGTTTGAGATGTGTGTATGAAAGTTTAGTTGGAAATCTATGGTGACACCTAGCAATTTCACTTCTGGTTCGCAGTTAATCAAATTGTTCTGTCCTAAACTAAATGTGATATTTTCTTGTTGTGTTTTTTTGCCTATAGCCATTGCCTGGAATTTGTCTGGATTTGCCTGCATGTGGTTGTCTGCGAACCAGTGTATTAGTGCGTCGCTGTCTGTCTGTAGTGAAGATTTGACTATGTCTAGTGAGGAGTGTGCTTTGCTGAGTGTGTTGTCGTCGGCATAGTTGTACAGGTTGCTATGTTCTATGAAATGGAATATGTCGTTGATAAAAATGTTGAAAAGAATAGGGCCTAAAATTGATCCTTGGGGTACCCCCTTGTATAAATTTTGAAATGTGCTAGTGGTTTTGCCAAGTTTGACGCATTGTTTTCTATTACTTAAATAGTCCGAAAGTAAATTTGTTGCCGACTGATCTAAACCATAATTTTGGAGTTTGAGAAGAAGAAGGTTGTGGGGCAAACAGTCAAAGGCCTTTGAGAGATCCATCAGTATGCAGGCTACATACTGATTTTGGTCTAGTGCCATCTTCCAGTCCTCGATGACTCTCAGTAATGCCGTTTGACACCCATATCCTGCTCTAAATGCAGAGAGATAAGGGTGAAAAACGTCATCAAAGAAGTCACTGAGTTGGGAATGTATGGATCTCTCAAAAATCTTGGAAAGTGCCGGGAGAATGCTGACGGGTCTGTAGTTGCCTTTGTCAAGTGTACTGTTTTTCTTGTGTATTGGTCTGACTTGTGCTGATTTTAGGTTGTCTGGAAAGGTGGAGGTGGATAGGGCGGTATTGACAAGTGTAGTGACTGGTTTAGTGATGGCGGGTTGTGCTAAACGTAATAATTTAGGCGATATGTTATCGTAGCCCGTTGCTTTCTTAGGGTTTATTTTGTTAAATTGTTTATGTATGAATTGTTCGTCTACTGGTTTAAATTTGAATTGACTCATTTGAGTGTTGTGTTTCTGGTTTTCTGTGATTTTTTGTAAACTAGGGTGGGTATTGTTTATGTCGATGCTGTTTGTACCTATTTCTTTTGCTACGTTAACAAAAAAGTTGTTAAAAATTTCTGCTACTTCTGTTTGCTCATTAACTATTTTCTCTTCATCTAGGACGATGTCAATTTGTTTTTGATTTCCTTTGTTGGTTATAAAAGGTTTAATTGTGGCCCAAAAGTTTTGCGTGTTTTGCCCCCCTGTACACTTGTCTATGAAATAGTGTCTTATTGATTGTTTTCTTAATTTAGTGACCTTATTTCTCTGTTTTCTATAATTTTCCCAGTTGTGGCCTGAACGGTTCGATGTGAATTTGTTGTGTAGCATTTTCTTGTGATATATTTCCTGTCGTAGTTTCTTGTTCATGTAGGTGCTTGATTTATTCGTGGTTTTCTCTTTTTCATTGGTTCATGCTTGTCTATTATGCGTGTTAGTGTGTTGCTGAATTGGTTGTAAGCCGTGTTTAGGTTTTCGTGTTTGGCTATGTCGTCAAGTTTTGCACTATATAGGTCGTTATGAAAATTTTCGATATTAAAATGTTTAAAACTTCTGTACGACATCCATTCTTGTTTTCTCACAGTGATCTTACTCCGTAGTTGAACTGCAATAATATTATGTACATCGCTGACTCCTGCATCAAAGTTACAAATTTTACCCGTTAGATTTGGTTTGTTTGTCAAAATTGCATCGATAAGGCTGTGTTCTGTGTTTTTAGGATGACAGGTTGGGGCTTTCACAAGATTTGATAAGTCAAAAATATCACATACATTTTGTAATGGGTTTCCTTTATCAGATAACAAATCATAGTTGATGCCACCTATAACCATCAGATTGTCATATTTCGTGGTACAGCGGTCAAAAGTCTTACAAAAGTCTTCTGTGAATGTGTTTTCTTTCATGCTAGGAGGTCTATAGACTCCTTGAATTAACCATTTTAAATTATTTAATGATAGTTCAACTGAAATTGATTCTATGTCCTGAAAATCTATGTATTTTACCCGGTGTCCTGGTAAGTCCGAACGTAGATATGCTGCAATTCCGCCGCCATAAGAATTTCTATCGGCTCTCCACAGGTGGTAGTTATTTACGCTAACTTGTGTATCAGGAAAGCTATGGTCTATTTTGGTTTCCGATAAGAATAGGAGATCAACTGTATAGTTTGCTAGTAGTTAATGTACCTGATCAAATTTGTGTCGCAGACTATTTATGTTGAGATATGAAGTTCGATGGATGTTTTTTCCTGGCATCGTGAAGTTCTTGAAACACGGAAGGTTGCCTTGGTTGCCTTGGTTGAAGCATCTACATACAAGATAAATTCCTTATCAAAATCTGGGTACACCAGAATAGGAGCAGTTGTCAAACATTGCTTCATTTTGTCAAATGATTGTTGACCTCGTTCTGACCAATGAAATTTGGTATCATTCTTCAGGAGTTCAATCATAGGTGCTACAATCTCTGCAAATCCTTTAACAAACCTTTGATAGTAGTTGTATAATCCTAAGAATGCTCCGATATCATGCACTGACTTAGGAGGGGGATACTCTGATACTGCCTTGATTTTCTCTTGGTCTACAGCGATATTTTACCTCTGTAACCGCATATTTACATTTTGAGGGTTTAAGCTTTAGATTAGCCTCACGCAACCTCTGAAATTCCTGAGCTAAATGGTCTAAGTGATCTCCAAAAGTTGAGGGGAAAACCAGTATGTCATCTATATAGACGAGTGCAAACTTGTATGTCAGATCTCTCAACACCCAAGACATAACCATTGAAAATGCTGACGGTGAATTTGAAAGACCAAATGGAAGTTTGGTAAACTGATATACCCCTTGATGAGTGACAAACCCTGTTTTATGTTTAGAATCCTCTGCTTTTGGAATTTGCCAGAATCCAGATCTTAAATCTAAGTTAAAATAGTATTTGGCCTTAGCCTGACCTATTGTGTCAGAAATATCATCAAAACTGGGAATAGGAAAGCTCATAGGTAAGGTGACCTGGTTAACCCTGCGATAGTTAACAGCAAAGCTGTACTCTCCATTCGCCTTCTTTACTAGCACTACTAGGCTTTGCCAATGTGTGTTGGCCTTTTCAATGATCTAATTCTCTAACATCTCCTTTGTCTGCTTTTTTATTTCTGACTCAGCCTGCGATGAGGTCCTATAGAACCTTTGTCTTATAGGCTTTGTGTCACCTGTGTCTATCTCGTGGAAATACAGGTTTGTTGTTCCCAATTCTGACAAGTCCTTAGCAAAGACATCCCTATTCTCACCAAGAAACGCTAGAAGAATGTTATTTTCTTCTTCTGACAAAGCCTCCGAATTCACCTTTACACCTTAATCTTTAGCTATGCTGATGTTTTCCTTTGTGAAAAACTTTTGACCAGTACTTAGAGAAGCAATGCAGTCACCAGCCAGTGACTGTTTTTCTGAAAGCTCATTTGCTATATCCCCCTGACTTATTGAGGTAACCAGGGCTACAGGTTGCCTAGCCCTAAAGCCAACAAAGGAATTGGTGGGATTCAGTACCTGGTATACAGTTTTGTTGTTTTTAACTTCTGACACACTCCGGGCCCCCATTACACTATGCTTAGATGGGAGGCTGGAGATTGGCCCTAACAACTTAAGCCCTTTTCCCTTACTTTTTATTTCGACTGGACCATTACCATCGACCTAGGGGCTATTTGTATATTACAAACCAGTCTGGCTAAACTTGCCCTTTTCCTATCTTTTGCCTGAATAAAAGCAACCATGGCTATACCTCCCTCTAACTCTAAGCTACCATTCCCGCAGTCTATCTTTGCTTGATGTTTTTTCAAGAAGTCTGTACCTAGAATGACTAGGAAACTGGGACTTTCTACCACCTGAAATGTTTGTATCATATCCAGATGTCCTATTGAGATGGGGACTGTCACCTTTCCTTGGATTCTTATGTCACTACCATTAGCACTATACAACCATTTTAAATTTGAACTCTCTACTGCAAACTTTTCTACTAGATTGGTTGCTTCAAACACCTTTCTATCTTTGCAAGAAATCCCTTGTGCTCTCGTGTCTACAAAAGCTACATATGTCTTATTCCTAGTCTCAAATGTATCTGATAATCATTTACATCTAACTTATCACCTGTGCTGTTCTTTTCAGTTGATCTACTTTTTCCTTATTGTCATAATGCTATAAGGCTTATTGTCATTATGCTTATTGTCATTATGCCCGTCTTTTACTTTAAAGACAGGCGCGTACCCCTATTTACTGGATTATGCTTTTCCGATGGCTTTTTCAATTTCAGAGATCTACAGACTGCCTTTATATGACCCTTTTTTCCACAGTGGTAACACTCTGCATCTTGGAACCAACATTTACGTGCATCATGCTGGTACTTACCACAGTGGTCACATGGATTCCTTGTTCTCTGTCCATTTTGTCTGTTCGATGGCCTCACACTGTTCACTCTGTTTTCTTTTAACTGGTTAAGTTCTTGCTTGCTGGTCCCACATTCCTTCTTCAATAACGAAAGTTCCTGTTGAAGGTTTTGTATTTTTCCTGTTACATTTTTTGTTTTGTCCGAATGTTCGATCGACTGTGCCATGCAACCAAACATCATGATGTCTACTACAGTTGTAGCTTCTTTTCCTAATACAAATGACTTAACTTCCTGATCCAGTCCATCTATTAGCACATCAAATATCTCCTTTTCAGTCCTATTCAACTCATTCCCCTTAGCTTGTACATGTTCAACATAATCCTGTACGTCACTGCCATTTTGTTTAGAGTTCAGGAATTCTTTAACTCGACTTGGCCTATCCAGCTCACTGGGGAAAAATCTCTCTGTAAACTTCCCTATCAGCAGCTCCAGATTTTCCTGCACCTCTTCCCGTTGTGCATAAAGCCATCGCTCTGCTTTTCCTTTTAGCAGAAGTGAAAACTGAAGAGCCTTTTCCTCATCTTTCCATTTTCTAATTCTGCTCACTTTTTCAAATTTGGAAATTGTCCATCAAACTTCTCAAGTATAGTTATACAGTCCTTTGCTGCCATTTTCCTTTTTTTTCTTTTCTTTTCTTACCAGGGTGTAGATGTTACAACCCTGGTGTCCGGATTCTCCACCACATATCACCGGTCGATTTGTTATCACTAGGGTCTGACTTGTTATTACCTGGAACCCTAGGTAACTTGGGAATTTTAGGTTACAAATGATGACACATTATGTCAGTTCCACTTCCTTTATTTAAGTCCAACTTCATATCTTATACATGGAAACTTAATTGTTCGATCCATTCCCTTCTGTTTCCATCTCCATTCTTTCTCCTTTAGTTCTCTTCAGTCTCACTTCCCAAGATCTCTCTGTAATTCTATCTCTGTCTATCTCTGACTCTGTCCTTGGACTCTCTCCTTCAGCTCTCTCCTTCTACTTTGTCAACCTTAGATCTCTACCTATTATAAAGACAATCTAACACTACTTCTACTTAACAAAATCTTCTTATTCTATTGGCTAATTCCATCCCTAGGAGACGGGGCTACCTTTCTCTTTAAGAAGTCTTTTGATGACCATTTCCCTGTCTAAGGACCACGATTAACTTATCAATGCGTTATACTATATGGACCTTACATCCACACACCATTGTCCTCCGACCCTTCACACAGACATTCCCACACACTCCATTAATTCCCTTTGAGTTCCTACCACCATGTGTGTCCTGGTCATCTCCTTTGTTATCAATTACAATTTCTTTTTAATTGCCTTCTTCTTACTCCTCGGATCTTACTCACTACCATTTTTCATCTGTCATAGTTGAATATGTAGTTCATGTCTATCAGTACCTAATTTCCTAATCCATTATCAGTCGTGTGGTTTATTATATTCAGATGATTGACCTATTTTAATGGCATTTGAGGAAAACAGCTTTGATAAAGATTTATTTTTATAATTCTACGCTGAAGATAATTGTTTCGACGGTTTGTTGGACGGGCAAATCAGAGAAAACAACCATATTAAGGTGTTGGGTGTTTGGGGATTGGTGGGTAAATATTGGTAGGAGGGATGGTTTGGGAGTAACAAATTGGCAAAATAAATTTTGCTGTTATCTGAATAGTTTTAAATTGCTTAAATTGTGTCAACCAGGTATATAATATATCGATGACAACCTTATATTGTTTTCGTTTTTGGAAAAATTTCGATGTCCTCATATAAAAGAGTATAAGTTATGAAAAAACCCTTCTTTCGTTACCTGAACGACTAACCAGGGACACGTGTATGTTATAAAGAAAATGTTTACTTGTTTATCTTTATCCTTTTTCCTATCACTGAAAGATTGAAAAGCGCTAGGAAGCTCTAGTTCAGCCTTTTTCCGTTCTTTATAAAAATTTTTTTTTACATTCATGCACGGTATTTAACTCAAGGTCTTTGAAATGTCTTGTCGATAGGACCGAAAGCAACTTGAATAAAGAGGGAGAAAAGTAGTCTTGTGTTTCACATATAGGGCCATTTGCTACATAACAGGTAACTGGTGAAGACAAGACACGCCATGATTACTTTTTTATACTGCTCCTGTAGGAATTTCGCTGATCTCTTAGCAAGTATATCCTGAGACATACAATGTACTTCCAATACCTTAAATACATATTCATAACAAGTTTCCAAAATAATAAGTCTCAATCACTACCTTTTTAAAAAAAGTATGTCGATGTATATTATAAAAACAACTTGCTTAGACGGTAGATAATATTGCCTTCTGCAGTTAACTGTACAGTACCTAAATCAGTTGGGAGCAAATTAGACTCGGTAGTTGACTGGGGCTTACAAGAAATGTTATTCTTGCACCTCATACGGACATATGACACGTCATACCCTCAGCTAGTTTTTTCTATCTCGTCCGATCTGACTGGTACCGTTACGTGACGCTGTGCGGAATTTTACTCAGCGACGTATTCATCCGCGCGTTAACGGCACGAAATTCACAATATGCATTATACATATTCTGTTTTTGTTTTGTGTTTTATGTATTATTTTGATGTACATGATGTAGTAAGATATCTGATGTTGTAGATAAAATATAATCGACAATGTGAAATACGGTGTCTTCTTTTAAAGGACGGACTACATTTTCCATGGAAGAAATCAAATATAACTTTAGTAGTGTAGGGGCTATATTAAGTTGAGGCCCCAGATGGGATACTTGCAATTTTCAGTAAAATTGCATCGCTTTTTCGAACGAAAAGGTGCTTGAAAAATATTCATTACCTGTATCTAGGCGAGTTTGGATTATAGTAGAGAGTCTTAGTCCTCGACCGAGATAACCCAATCTCGCGCAGGTAATATATTGTATTAGTCCCAGTGCAATAGCTCATACACTACATTTAACGTCACAGTACCCAAATCAATAAAATTAATTATCGCATATTTGTTACTGATTTGTTTCCAATGCTCTATATCATAGTAAATCTATCTGTGCTTTTTAATTTATTTGTATAAAATTACGGGGCGACATAAGCAAAGCATCACAATATGGCCCACTTACTTTTAATGTTTTTTTGTTTACATCGTTTGTTTTTTGCTTTAATCCCATGATAATAAAACAACATCAGTTCTTAACGATTATTGCGTTACTGTAACTGGTTATATAATATCTGAACAAAACTAAATAAAAAAAACTAAATATTCATAGAGACTGATAATCAATAAAGTGTTACATTTCACCTATATTTTGTCCATTGATATACCCCACGAGAACAGTGGTAGCTTTTACAATAAAAAATAGCAACATATCAGCATGTTTTATTATGTTATGAAATATTTACCGAGAAGAAAAAATCCTAGAGACTGCTTATCAATAAGTTATTAACTTTCACTATATTTAGTCTATTTATATACCCCACGATAAAAGATGTAGCTTTAACAATAAAATTAGCAACATATCAGCGTGTTTTATTATGTTATGAAATATTTACCGAGAATAAAAAATCAAAGAGACTGCTAATCAATAAGTTATTACCTTTCACTATATTTAGTCTATTTATATACATCACGATAAAAGTTGTAGCTTTAACAATAAAAATAGCAACATATCAGCGTGTTTTATTATGTTATGAAATATTTACCGAGAATAAAAAATGTTAAACCCTTATTCACACACGCTGCTTATTGATTATCTTTTTTTTATCATTGCTACTGTAGTGGATACATGTATGTGTTCATCGTAACCTTGATGCCTTTTAGACAGCGCAACAAAGAAATAATTCAAGTATTTAAATTAGGCTGTTCTGTTTCGCTTTCAAATATTGACAGGTTATTCTTCATTCTAATTTCGCCAACATACCGCGAGCAAATGATAAAATATGTTCAGGACACGATGGCAATTGGCTAACCTTTCACTTGAAAAAAACCTCATCCAAATGACTTACTAATTAACATTGTTTACTTTTCTGCAATACGGGGAGACTTTTAAAGAGCGCTGTGTGATGGTTCACTGCAGCATATAAAACGTGTATCTTTCCAAATGATGCATAAATAAACCTAGCTGAAAGAGATTTAAGGATTGGAGTATAAAATCAATTGGTCTATCGCTAAACCCTTTATATAGATAACATGACTATCTATAAACTGTCTGTGATTGCTTCTGGTAACTCGAATCCGTACATCTACACATTCTTTGGCTGTGGAAGTTGGAAGGTATAATAATATACCTAGAGAACGCAGATATTGTAAAGAGTGTAACTCCCCCTCTCATTTTTTATTAGTCTGTTCTAAATTCCAAAATCTCAGATCACGTTTTATCAAAGGCTATTATTGGAAAAAAAACATCTGTGTTTAAAGCCGTTCAGTTATTGAGTTTCCATAATATTAAAGAATTGTGTATACTAGGAAAATTCATCTATGAGGCAAACAAATTAAGGGTATTATAATGGAATATGATTTTTTGTACATTGTCCATGATTTGTGTATAATATGTATTGTATACTGATGGGCCAATGGCCTAAAGTTCGAATAAAAAACTTGAAACTTGACAAGTTACCAGGACATATTTTGGTATTTCCAAATCAAGTTCATGTACCTAACGACTGTCTGTCAATATCAGGGTTACTGATTATTAAGGAAACTCAAATAACAAAGTATACAATGACACGTGCAATAATGTCATGAATAAAAGATGTACAATGAAGGTATACCTATAACTGAACCCTGGATACAAGAACTATCTGATATATGTAGGGAAAAAAACCCAGTTTATTTATGCCTACTGTAGTTTTGAAAAAAAGGGGCATGCATCAAGTTGCAAGGAAAACCAATAGAAATTGCAATTTGCAATAAATACATGTATTTATTATAGTCACGGTATACCGGCATGTATGTAGTGCAGGTAGTACAGGTGTACTAGTGTCCGGATATGAGGCCAAGGTGACACAGGTAGCCGCGTGAGGCGGGACGGGTAACGTGTAACTGCACGAGTTACAGGTGCGACACGGGTGTCTATAGAGTATTAAAGGTGGTTTGAGGGTAATATAGTCATTCGAGTCTTGACGGTTCATCAACTCACTTCAAGAAATTATATTACAGACGATGAGTGAGAGCGACGTCCCAGCCGGTGACGGTAACGAAGCTAACGAAGCTGTAGGCGGCGATACACATGATACAGTCAAAGAAACTTTTGATTTATTTAAGAATTACTTGAGTACATAGCTGGTGAAGTTTAAACGTGATATTACTCAGTCCAACGAGATATCGTCAGAGAAAGCCGCGGAAAAGTTTAAAGAAGATTCTACAGTGAAATTTAAGAAAGCCGGGAACAAAGTTCAATTTGAATTCAACAAAGGAATTCAGGAATCCCTGGAGGCTGTGGGCAACGACGACGAGAAGCGCATTAGGAAAGCAGAGTTCCGCGCTTTACAGAACATTAAAACGAGAAAAATTGATGGTGCGGCACGTCGCCGCAATTCTGCTCCCAGTACTGTTACTGGTCCTCTGGGGAGAGACGGCGGGAGAACGTCACATATCAACGGGAACGGGAATAATCAGACGTCGACAAACAACGCCTTTCAAGGGAGGGGATCGAATGCGCCCTTTCGTTTCAACACGAGGAGAGCAGCGTCTTCCAACGATATGTGTTACCGGTGTGGATAGTTCGGTCACTGGAGGTGGCAGTGTGGCAAGACAAGGTCGGACACAACAGGAGACAGTAAAGGCAGTAAATGAGCAGGGACACGATATCGGTGATGAGTACTTTTTTACATATTTTGGTAGGGACCTGGGTTCAGTAAATGACCTGATATTTCAAAAACAATTTTTTGAGGTAGAAGAAAAGCGTACGCATTGTTCAGAAATGTCAGTAAAAGGACGATTAAAAAGTCGCCTTGAACTTTGGCGTGAAATTGAAGCTAATAAACATATTTTGAGTATCGTTGAATATGGGTACGTGATCCCATTTTTGAGCGACGTAACAATAAGTCTGCCCTGGAGCACGCAGAATTTGTTACGGAGGCTGTAGGTGATTTAGTAATAAACCAGTGTGTGATACAAGTACGGTTCTACCCCGTAGTAGTGAATACATTGACCGTGTCGGTAAATAAATCTGGTAAGAAACGGCTTATATTAGACCTCAGGAAAGTCAATGAAGTAGTGTTACATGAGAAAATTAAATTTGAAGATTGGAAGGTTGCTTTACAATTGTTTAAGGACGGGGGTTATATGTTTAAATTTGACCTCAAATTAGGGTAACGTCATGTAGATATTGTAGCGGCTCACCAGACATACTTAGGTTTTTGCTGGGAACAAAAGTACTATTGTTTTACCATTCGGTTTGAGTTCTGCTCCATACATTTTCACAAAATGTTTGAGACCTTTAGTAAAATATTGGAGATTACAATCCATAGACATAGTAGTGTACCTTGATGATGGATGGAGTTGTAGGGATACTTTAGTTAGGTGTGAGAGAAGTTCGGCTTTTGTGTTATGTACACTGTTGAAAGCTGGTTTTATGGTTAATGCTCAAATCTGTATGGAGTCCTGTGCAGAGTCTTGAATGGCTGGGATTATGCTGGTCGTCTGTGGATTTTACCATTAGTATACCGGACAGAAGGTTGCGAGATTTATCCGAATCTATAGAGACGGTACTCTGGAAATTGCCTAGGGTAGCAGCTAGGGAAATAGTCCAGGTGACTGGTAGAGTTATTTCCCTTTCCCCGGTAGTGGGAACGGTTTGTAGACTCATGGCGAGGTTTTTGTATAGGTTTATTCTTAATAGACAAGAGTTGGGACGGTATTAAACGGATTGATCAGACGATAGGTGCGTTGTAGAGCTATTCTTTGGGAAAAAACATGTAGCGAAATTAAACTGCAAGAAGTTAGCACGTTATGAGGTGCCTCGTACGATAGTATATTCGGATGCTAGTGGTTCAGCTGGTGGGGCTTTTATGGTCAAAGCCGAGGGTAGTATTTTCCATAAAACATTTACACAGATAGANTGTGTTAGCTCCCCTTGATGGAGTGGCTTCCCCTGATGAAGCGAATATGAGACGAATTGTAAATTGGGGCTCAAGGAGCCATTATGTACACGAATTGTAATTTAGAAAATTAAAATGTTTAATTGGGTTTTGTTTTTGCGTATACGATTTTCAGATGTGTTTACGGTCGGACGTTGGAAGGATATGAGAAATATTGTGAACCCTACATTGGCAGAGCTAGCAAGGTCGTTACCGGAGGTCGTAATGAAATCTCGTGCATCCAGCACAAGTAAGAAATACAGCTCGGGTTTTAACAAGTTTTGTAATTGGTGTAAAATATACAGCATTTGTCCGTTACCAGCAGATGATTCGTATGTGTCATTGTATCTTAATTCGCTGTTGAAAAAACAATGTTCTGTGTCGATCATAGACGAGACTGTTTACTCTATAGGTTGGGTACACGATATTTCGGGCTATATTAATCCGTGTAAATCTACGTTGGTTGAAAACGTACAGGAAGGATCGCATAGAATTATAGAGAGTCATACCGTTAAGAAGGAGCCTGTGACGCCGGAGATATTAGCGTCTTTGGTAAACGAGTTCGGAGGGCCGAAAGCTAGTTTGGCAGACTTACGTACTGTCAGTATTTGTGTTATAGGATTTGCAGGGTTTCTTAGATATAGTGAGATAAGTAAAGTACGGAGGTCCGATGTAGATTTTCGTGATACATATACGAAGATTCGCGTTCGAGAGGGAAAGACGGATTTGTATAGGGAAGGAGCGGATGTCATAGTCGCAAAAACGAATAAAATTTACTTGTCCAGTGGGTATCTTGAAGAGATATTTTGTAAAGGCAGGGATTATCGATATTTCTGAGGATTTCATATTTCGGAGCCTGACATTTTGTAAATCAAATAATGTATTCAAATTGAGAGGTAGTACACCTCTTTCGTACACCAGGGCCTGGGAAGTAGTGTTAGAAATGTTCGGGAAACTAGGATTGGACTCTAAAAAATATGGATTACATATATAGTCTCAGGGCAGGAGGTGCGACGGCGGCAGCGAAAGCCGGAGTGCCGGACCGACTCTTCAAAAAACACGGACGTTGGCGGACGGACAAGGCAAAGGATGGGTATGTAAAGGAGGACATTCTCGAAAGAGCCACTGTCAGCCAGAGCCTTGGAATATAACAGGTAATATATATTAATAAAAGCTCACTCTCATCTTTATGTTTCGAAAATGATTTACCGTCGAAGGCCACTCCCATACATAGGTGTTGAGTTTTTTTATGTTAAATGCTTTATGTTCGGTTGAACGTAGTGAATTAGAATCATAAATGTATTTATTATAGTCACGGTATACCGGCATGTATGTAGTGCAGGTAGTACAGGTGTACTAGTGTCCGGATATGAGGCCAAGGTGACACAGGTAGCCGCGTGAGGCGGGACGGGTAACGTGTAACTGCACGAGTTACAGGTGCGACACGGGTGTCTATAGAGTATTAAAGGTGGTTTGAGGGTAA
>NW_018408345.1:35326-119942 GCF_002113885.1 Mizuhopecten yessoensis | reverse complement strand
ATAAATATGACATTCATTAGCAGGTGACAGTGAATATTGTCAACCCTCAAAAACCCATTGTCACCCTCGGCTTCGCCTCGGATGACAATGGTTTTCTCGGGTTGACAATATTCACTGTCACCTGCTAATGAATGTCATATTTATATAATGTTCGGTTGAACGTAGTGAATTAGAATCATAAAATAAAATACTAACACTATATGAAGTATAATAGGAGAACCAAACGAATATATAATAGATCTAGAAATATCCTGATCACTGGGCCATATATGAATTAAGTCCAACAAAACTGTCTAAAGCACCAAATGTACGCTAAGATAGACAATTTTATTATCTCCAAGAAATGTAAAGGTAATAAAAAAAAGACGTCCATTCCCATATCCTAACCTACATCTTAAGAGTTACTTCTCACTTATATCACTAGCAAACTAACAAACTACGGTTTGGAATTATCAAAAGGTAAAGTAGCTGCCAGCAACTAAAACATACCTTACCATATGTAAATCTAATGACAACTGATCGGATCCCCACACTCACGACCTGAACGGGAGGAGTACCAAGAACTAACCATCCGTAGTACCTGTTGAACCCAAACATAAACGGCGATCTGCATTGACACTTTTATGGAACGTAAATATTATATTAACATTAACACACATATATTTCGTATTATTCACATCTTTAACATGTTCACTTGAGATTTTGCGAAATTTAAAGGCATTTTAACTGGTGAATCACGAGAGCTCTCGCGTACAGATCATGTGACTGTCATGTGATGCGAGTTGTGTTTTGATAACTTCCGGCATTGACTTATTTTGTCGATGGACTTGTGAGTTGATCTCACTAAGCGTCTTTATCGATATGGAATTCGAATAGTAATAACACGGAAAAAAGGTCTTCTCTGTGTTCATGTTCAGATATGTAGAAAATATACAATTTGTTTAATATTTATTTAGTGCTGCTGTGAGATGCCTAAACTTGCTCGATACTCTTTGGATACTTCGGCTTCAGTTGCTCCCGAATATCCCGTGAAGTTTAACGCAACTTGGATAAAGGGAAGTGGTATGAGTACCAATCATGCTTTTTGCAATGTTTGTATTATCAGCCTCAGTGGTGGACATAGTGGTAGGTGCGATGTCAGGTAAAATTCAAGGAGCGAAAAACATGTTTCAAATAAAAATACTACGAAAGTGAACCGAACTGTCATAATAATATAATATACACTATTTGATAAAGCGCCCTTTCTAGCTAACATAAGCCAATCTAGAGTGCTTTACAATGCATTAATATACAATTGTCTTTTCTCTTCTTTCTGAACAACTTTCTTCTTCCTAATGTCTCCCTTGACAATGCCTCATTTTTGGCCTTTAGTTGAGTGTTCGCTCCTGTAAGGAAGGCTTAGGGTTCTGTCACCTGGCCGGGACATACCAGAGTCTGTAAAAATTATAGTTTCCTCTCCTGCTAAACGCTCAGTTATAACGGAGTGGGACGACTGGTTTGCCCGTTGTCAGTATTATGTGACCGGGTGGGGTGTCCTGCTGGGTGTCTTCGGCAGTATGTTTCAGTGAGGTAATTTTGGTTTCGTCCGAATCACTCCAATGAGCTGGCACTTGTCAGCTAAGTTGAAATGTGGTTTAAGAGTACGGATGAAGGTAAACTAACATGTGTCCGGTTCCTTGATCTAAGCAAGGAATTCGATACGTAACCACTATATTCCTCTAGATACATGTATGTGTCTTAAATTCGTTTTTTTTTTTTTGCCTTAAGGGTAGACAACAATGTGTGAATTTAAATGGTAAATTGTCAAATTATGAACCCGTGACAATTGGATTTCCTCAATGATCCATTTTTGGGCTCTTTTTTATACTGCATATGGATGACTATATTAAACATGTCATTTTTATGTATGCCGCCAATACCTCACAGGATGCAGTAGAAACTGCATGGAATGGAAATTAGTCTTTCAGAGGATATAAAGCCTACATTCAAGTAAATGGGTCAGAACAAGCTAAATTTGAACCTGAATCAGACCCAATGCATGCTGGTTGGCTCATCCCAATATAATGATGGAGCTAGGAAAGGTAAGAAAACTTAAACTCGAGGGCAATCAGCATGTCATTGTAACAACCTACTTGGTGTTATTATTGATGAATGTTTGAGTTGGAAAATGCATGTAAGAAAATATCCAAGAAGCTTTGTGGTTTTTGAACGTGAGGGACTTTTTATATCCATTTGCATGGCAAACTATGTACACTACCATTGATTTACCTCACTTCTTATACCGTTCATTGATATGGTCTACTCCATCTACAGTGTAATACGGAATATTTAAACAAACTATGCTTCAAAAACGGGCAGCGAGAGTAGTTCTTAAAGGTTTTTTTTTTTTACCCAAACCTCTTGACATTTACTATTAAGGTGGCTCCTGTTCCCAGAAAGTGCATACCTTAGTATAATATTTTACATGAAAATGCTGTTCGCAATCATTATTTGATTTTATTTGATTATAAGAGATGTTTAAAATACCCTTTGAAAATTTGATGCATTTGGTCCACTGCATATGTACCTAGTCTTTAGTGTTTTAAGAAGGCAAACCTACAGCAGAAGCTTAATAAATGTGAGCATTTTATGGACCAATTAAGAAAGCTCCGTATGCTTACCTAGCTTAAGTCTTTTAAAAAGTATTACATTCAGAAATTATTTAAGATGTGACGAATAGTTTAACTTGGGAAGATCTGCCCATGTACATGTGATATTGCTATTATATGTTGATACTGTATATGTCGTTGTAAGTATAATGTCCAATCTGTAACCCTGTCAAAATAAATTATTATCATTATTTTATTGAGTCAATTATACACTATGGTATTCATTTATAACACTAGACAATATTTTATTGGAGGTAAGCTATTCTATGGTGTATTGTGTACGTTGTACCATAGCTTTCGACAGATTCTTAGGTGTCTGTATCCGGAATAATGACACATGTGTAGTAGAGTGGTCTCCCTTCTATCATTCTTCTACTTGAAAGCTGGACAACACAAGGAGAGACCCTAGAACATAATCCACCTTCACTCTACCAGTTCAATATTGGCTGCCGTTTTTATAGGACACTGCATTGTTGTTTTGTTTAACAGTAATACAAAAGTCCTTTTTTATTGGTTTAGTTTTGTGTTCGTTTGTTTTGAATGATTTTTCTATGTGTTTCTTCACATCTTGTTCATTCATTGTTGACCCCTGCAGGTTTGAGAAAAGAATGAGTTTGATGTCACCCACTGCATGGCGGAAATGGTGGCTAATGTGGGACTCCCTGAAGCATCGGGGCTTCTCTCTGTGTCTTGGCAAGGGGACACTGCAGAAACCGGAAGTGATCTGCTGCCGTCATTTGCATCATTTGGGATCTTAATTCCGTCTTTGCGTATTGCAGAGTTATCTGCTCTTTCGAGTAGATATTGATTGTTACGTCATTGGTTTGAGTGAGAAAATTACGTCGTTTTCCCAAAAATATATGACGTTACTCTCACAAACAAATGACGTCACAATCAACACCTGCTCACAAGAGCAGATAACTTTGCAAAACGCAAAGACGGAATATTGTCTCCCTAATTCTTAATACCAATTTTTGTCTACTAGTGCATTGATTAGCAACACACCACTTTTGGCGTTTTGAGCGTTAGCCAAGGTGGGTAGTCGATGGGTCCTGTCTCCAGGCCAGATTCCGTAAAAAAATGTGGTTGAAATCCCCTTCTTAAAGTTCAGCATTTCAGGTAATGGACTTGTTTTCGCAAATTTTAGGTAATGACAACAACTGGTTAACCGTTGTCAGTATAGTGTGACTGGGTGGAATACCGTGCTGGACGCTCTTCAGTGAGGTAGTACTCATAAGCAGGCATCGGGTCCGTATACAAAATTTAAACTTTATTTCGTTTACAACAAATATGAAACGAGTAATCACCCTTGTTGGCCCGGATGCTAGGGCGCGGTTTCTTCATGTGGGAGGAAACCACCCGGAGAAAAAACACGTTTCATTTCAAATCAATTTTATTGTATTTAAAACACAATTGGATTAGGCACAGTCATTGCCTATTACAGCCCTTTCCAGAAGAAAATACACACATTTCATACATTCATATATACACACATATATATATTGAGAGAGTATTATAGAGAAGATGAAGTATAAAAATATGTTCAAATTAATAGGAGAATACTTTAAGCAATTCGTACATGTTCACAGAAAATAATAACTAGAATATCATAGATTTTAACATTTCAATACAGTGTAACTATAGTCTATTTACTTCAATTAGTATTATAGCCTAGTGTTTGGTTAGAGGCACTTCAAAGTTACTGTCACTATATAAAGTGCCACCCTTCCCAATTACACCAGAGTTATTGTTATAAAAAAAGCAAATACAAACAAATTGTAAGATAATTTTTAGTATAGTTTAAGTTGAAATCTTCCAGATTTTACAATATACTCCAGAACACATGAGATAATACATTTATTTGATTCACTGCTAAGGTTCATATCACCTTTAGTGAAAGTGTTAGTAGTTAAGGTGATGTTATCAATTTCCTTATAATTAGATAACGCATAGAATAAAACTCATCATCTATATATTTGGGGCAATTGAGGATGAAGTGAATTGCATCTTCAATAATATAACCAGTCACAATTAGGGTTATCTGTAGGGTTATCTGTTTATCTGTAGTGTTATCTGTTTATCTGTAGGGTTATCTGTAGGGTTATCTGTTTATCTGTAGTGTTATCTGTTTATCTGTAGGGTTATCTGTTTATCTGTATGGTTATCTGTTGATCTGTAGGGTTATCTGTTTATCTGTAGGGTTAACTGTTTATCTGTAGGGGTATCTGTTTATCTGTAGGGTTATCTGTTTATCTGTAGTGTTATCTGTTTATCTGTAGGGTTATCTGTAGGGTTAACTGTTTATCTGTAGGGTTATCTGTAGGGTTATCTGTAGGGTTATCTGTAGGGTTATCTGTAGGGTTATCTGTAGGGTTATCTGTTTATCTGTAGTGTTATCTGTTTATCTGTAGGGTTATCTGTTTATCTTTAGGGTTATCTGTTTATCTGTAGGGTTATCTGTAGGGTTATCTGTAGGGTTATCTGTTTATCTGTAGGGTTAACTGTTTATCTGTAGGGTTATCTGTAGGGTTATCTGTAGGGTTATCTGTTTATCTGTATGGTTATCTGTTGATCTGTAGGGTTATCTGTTTATCTGTAGGGGTATCTGTATGGTTATCTGTTTATCTGTAGGGTTATCTGTAGGGTTAATCTGTAGGGTTATCTGTTTATCTGTAGGGTTAACTGTTTATCTGTAGGGGTATCTGTTTATCTGTAGGGTTATCTGTTTATCTGTGGGGTTAACTGTTTATCTGTAGGGTTATCTGTAGGGTTATCTGTAGGGTTATCTGTAGGGTTAACTGTTTATCTGTAGGGTTATCTGTTTATCTGTAGGGTTATCTGTTTATCTGTAGGGTTATCTGTATGGTTGCAAAGCGTGTGTGCTTTCTTCAAGTAATGCCTGTTTTAACTGGCTCAATGAAGTGAATTTTGGAAAAACACAGTCTGGCCCATTCCATAGAGACATCATTCTAGGAAAAAAGCTATTTTTATACACGTTGGTTCTGCACAAGTGAACAATAAAATGTCTCTGATGTCTAAGGCGAGGAAAACTATCATTATTAAAATATGGTAAAATACTATCATAAAGATGGTCAGGACAGTCATGCTGCAGTATCTCGAAAAATAACATACATCGATATTTATCACGTCTTCTTTTTAGTTTATCTGGAGCAACTTCCTTATATATTAAGGTATGACTTGTACCTCTTCTCAAACCTGATATAATTCTGAGACATTCTAATTGGATTGACTCCAGTACATCACTTTCACCCTGGGTGCAATTATTCCACACAACACAAGCATATTTTAGTGTTGGTCTTATAAAAGATTTATGAATTATTTCAAGAGATTTTCTATCTAGCTTGTGTTTGAGCATTCGCATTATTTTTAGTTTTGTACAGCTTTTTTCATATATAATTAGCTTGATCTGACCATGATCCACGAGTATTAAAAACAAACAAGATGTTTATGATTTTTTACATTTATAACAACACAATTTGAGAATACCAAATCTGGATGAAATGTCTCAGAATATTTTTGTTATCGGACATAAGTAATGATTCAGTTTTACTTGGATAAAATGGTATTCCCCATTTATCAGCTCAGAGAGACATTCTCCTTAAATCCTCATTAAGAATATCTGCAGTATGTTTGCCATCATCATCATCTATCAATACGAAAAGAGAAGTGTCATCAGCAAAGAGTTTGACATGGTAGTGAGTTCATCTTCTATGTCATTAATAAATATTAAAAATAAATAAGGCCCGAAACCGAGCCTTGGGGTACATCGGCATTTAATGTTTGTAAATTTGATTTGTAACCATCAATTAATACCTTTTGTTGTCTATCAGTAAGACAAAAGTGAATCCAGTTCAAAACATCGTCACAAATTCCATATTTCTTCAATTTGTAAATCAACCCACTGTGCCAAACCCTGTCAAAAGCTTTGCTGATGTCACAAAATACTATCCTTGCCCCTTTTATTTATCAGGTTGTTTTAAAGCTTCATCATATAAAAATATTAATTGGTTAACTGTATAGTCTTCAGGAAGGAAGCCAGGCTGATTTTTCGAGATAACATTATTCTAAATAATGATGTGACTAATGTGTAATCTAATATCATTGTTCATCTAGACTTTATCATTTGGACGAACAGTGACAACTTTATGTAGTACATATTTTTCAATACAATTATGAATTTCACTGGGAATAATATTATTCATAGTCTCTATTTCAACATTTTCATTCAAACAGGTATCCCAATCAATATTACATAAATAGATGTTAGAATTAACAAAGTCAGTATCACTAAAGTACATGATAGTCTTTTAATAGGCAGATTTCTTAAACAGAGGGGTTACGATGGGAATTAGTTGAAACCGTCAGTACAGCCATTTAATGGTAGGGATTCATAATAAACATGACCACGTGTTTGATACCAGTACCGAATCAGGATTTTATATGTATATTTTTATCGAGAAAGCAGAGATGCCGAAGTGGGGTAAGTTCTCAGAAATGTCGAATAAGACTATACGTAGTCAATATTAGTTACTTAAATCGAATTCGTAGTATATATATATATATATATATATTAGGCCGATAGGTTTGTTTCAGGATTTAAGGTATATGTACATAACGTCAATATTACATGTATTAACAATTAATACTGTATGACAATTTTGGATACATATATAAATATATTTAGTATTAAACATGCGCATATGTACATTGATATAACACACATAGATAGGGTTAAATATTGAATTGTATACATATATACACAAACCTACACCCAGTCGGTTATAAATACTATATATAGTCTACTCAACTACATTCATGCAGACATTATTGTATACACGTTCACACATTAGTGATATTTCGAAACGCATACAGTAATTGGTATAATTCAAGTTGACATATATCATAACACCTTGGTAATCAAAATCTGAGCCAGATCATGCGTGGCTGTGGGGAGGGGGATGAGATAAAAAAAAAAACACCAATGTATCAGTATTATCACCTTCTTCGAAAATACAGGGACAACGCCCATTTATATCTAACTAACGTTACCTTCCAGGACCCTCGGATGTGATTATATGGACTTTAATATGTAAGCTGACAAATCTATACGAATATACACATGTAGCCGTACCAGAATGACGCCAACAACTGCATAAGCATATCATATATCAAGTTCAGTGTATATATATGTACATGTATATACAAACATACTCATTTGTAGGTTCACGTGTTCCCTAACTTATACATGTATATTTCATAATGCATACACGAAGCTAACATACTTTGCTTATTACGATATACTTGTAGATGTATTGATATGATTTTCCTAGTGTATACACATAGAAAAGTACCGATTCATGATATTTTACATTTTTCTGACAAATTACACATGTATCTTAGACGTCTGTATACGTCTCTGCACGTACATGAAAGTTACTCAAGCACTAAGAAAAACCACGTGATCAGATAGGTGACCGAAATCCTCTTCACGTCCCTCGAGGAATAGAGCCCCGACCGCCTTGGTGAAATGCAAGTGCGCTATATATAACTGCGCCGCCCGACCACCCAGGTCATTGCTATAACAAGGTTAATGGGGCAAATACACTTATATACCCTGCCTCCAGGATACAGACGCAAACACATGCCTACATTACACAGATGGGGGCACGTTCTTAAATGACATTAGCTGTTGATTTGACAGTATGACATTGTACACTTTCAAACCAGAACCGAACCTAACTGATCAATTATTTGATACCGGGTTTCTTTCGACATTATCGAGGCATGTCTGTTTCATTTAATTAATTATGGTAATTATGTTTTCTTTACCGGGTATGTCCTCATGTTTCATGTGAATAATTCACACCTGCACAAATACATACAAATAATTCTATACATTTACGTACGAAAAACCTTCGACACTTGATATTGAAACATAAATTATTTGTAATTTTATGTTATTTTTACATGCGTGTATAGTATCATATCGTTCAACCTGATGTATCAGACAGATTATCTTGCATACGTGGCGTAAACAGCGGGCTGTGAACAAATTCATTAATATAAGTAGGTATCTGCTGTCGTATATATTTCAAAATGAAAAAGGTTTTTAGATATTTATGACATGTCTGGGGAAATATATATCTGTGTAATGCATGGGTTTAGATATGTCACAGATTCTGAAATATTGTCAATGAATAATAAACGTACTCCATAGAATGCTTAAAAATAAACATCGTACGACCGGCAGCGGATCGTTCCACGATTCTGTGTCAGTCGGTCCAGAAAGGTGAATTCTCAAAAACAGGCTATTTAACAGATTGGCAAATATTTTGTTCCGCAAAAAGGTTTCTAGTTTTAATCAATGTTCGTCATAGACGGGATAGTTTCTCAGGGGATCCTGTTGTTAAGTAGTGCAAAAAATCCTAATTAAAGGAGGAGTGGGGTTGAGCTCCCGTTACACTGTTGTCTATTTGTGAAGTATATTATAGGGTTTTATACATTAACTGTACTGTAATTCCAATATTTATGTATTCTGACAGACTGTTTTATTTATATTTATATTGATCTATTGCCCCATATAACTTGTGTTCTGATGGCTTGATGTTGTTTGCGTTTTCGTTCTTACCGCCTTCCGTATCACGTCCTCAAATAGCATCAGCTGTTCATTGGTCGATAGACCCAGTATAACCAACCAACCAACCTCCCATATCTATCCGGGCTCTCGTTATGTCTTTTAATAATGGTGACCTTGTTTATTTCTTTGATGTTTGAAACATTTCCTAGGTACGTTATAAGGACAAAGAAATAATGTGTTCCTACATTCTATATCCTTTTCAACCATTTGATTTTTACTATATGTATGTCGGCTTCAAAATCAACACATTTTAGCTATTTTTTGTTATACTCTCTGATTCGTGTTTTTCATTTAACGTTTTTATTCCTACTCTCCCACAATTGTTTTTTAAAATAAACTACCTATTAAATTTGTTTTACTTTTGCCTGTTGAGTAGTCATCACGGGCACTAGATATGTTGGCAGTAGTAAAATTAATGATTTTATGAATTATATTCTGCCTATCGCAGTTTTTTTGGTTTTTTGTTCCACTTTAATAACCGTACTATCCATGTTATTGTGAAAAACTGTATGTAGCACAAACAACAAGTGTTTATAAATATGTACACGTATTGGTTGATTTACATGAATCTTTTCACAATCTATACTTACCAACATGAAGAAAATGTTTAGAAATATCCATTATATAACGCATTTTAGTATTTGTAATTTTTTGAGAGACCAAAATGTTTCCCTATTGCTTTTGTATTGGTATATGTCAATAAATCGATTCTAAATTGTCCGCAATTAGTGTTTTTTTAGTCGCCTAATCTGAATCCTTTTGTTTCTTTAAACTATTTCCTCATTCGTTTTTTTTTTATATTTTACATCTTTATGGATTTCTAAGATTATCTATCACTTTCTAAATTGAGGAAATACTGTGTGTTTTTCTATCCTTTTTACTAGTGATCGAATTTGTGCTTCTTTTTTATGTAATGTAGTTTTTTGAGGTATTTTTTAATAGTTTATGAAAATCATGTTTTACATCATGAATTTAGACCATTTTCGATCGCCTCTTTTTCCGGCGTAGTCTGCAGGATGGGTTCCATGGTCAAAAGCAAACCAAAATTTGAATTAAATGGATTTCAGCCCCTAGGGGACTTAGAGGTGGAGCTAAAGGGTGTCAAAATCGGCAAAAGATAACAACAGTTATCTTCTTCAGACCAAGATATGCTAGGCTCAAATAGATAAAAGGGGTTTAAGGTGCTTTATCCGCATTATCCATCCACGGGAGAAATAAGATTTTGTATGGTATATTTTGTTTAAATTCAGCAGGAAAGAATTCAAGAGGTCGAAAATATCATCATATGAAAGCAATGTGATTTAATGAACATAAATCCCTGACTCGCCCCAGTGACCTAAGATGAAGGGCCAAAAATGGGTCAAATTGACTACAATGTTTACAGTCTATATCAGATCCAGAAATGATGGAAACTGTAACTTTCATTACCTCATGATCACCCGTTCTACATATACAATATCAGTTCCTCTGTGCTTCTTGTATTCCGTCTTTGCGTATTGCAGAGTTATCTTCTCTTGGGAGCAGGTATTGATTGTTACGTCATTGGTTTGTGCGATTAAATTATGTCGTTTTTTTTCTTAAAAATTGATGACGTTACTCTCACAAACAAGTGACGGAACAATCAATACCTGCTCCCCAGAGAAGATAACTCTGCAATACGCAAAGACGGAATAGCTAATATGTCTACATTTTTATATTTACTCCAGGGCCCGTATACATGTAACCGTTTTCATGCTCAAGTCTAATTTATTGTTTTTGTTGTAACTTAATAAATAAATCTTGTTTTGTCAATGCTTTGGAAACATTTTGAAGAGCCTTGAAGCTAACTACTGTTTCAATGTTTAGATTTGACCTTTTGATTGTCTTACATGATTTAAGCTAATAACAAGAAAGTTGGCTTGAGCACAGAATCCATGCTTGAGCATGAGAAAGGTTTCATGAATACGGGCCCAGGTGTACATGTACCGACTGTTTCTTTACAGATTGTCGTTGTACCTGTGGCATTTATTGTAATTAAATGCACGGTGTATCGTATCATTTGTATTTATGTTAGTTTCGATGCATAATCTTTGAAATTTTATACGGTCGTTTGTTAGATTTAATTCTTGTGCAAAAAGGTATTACACCGAGTGACGACAGCCAGTAGCTTAGCTATCTTAGGCTCGAGTAGGCACCTGCCTACACATAATTTTGTAGAGTTTTTGTGAATTCACTTAACTTAAATATTGTCCTATATCCATGTTGTATAAAACAAGGAAAATAAAGGTCTTTTTATACAGTCACATAAGTGCAATAAACTTTCGAGTTACTTTTAACCGTGGCAATACCACAACGGTAAAGAAGTTTGTGGTCCGGAAATTCGAAATATCCTTCTCGCAGTGAAACCTCTCTTAGGATACTCAAATTGAGGCGTCATTCTTTAGATTCCATGCCTCACCACACCCTGATTTGGCACGCAAAGGATGTCAGTCGGAGGTAGGCTAGCAGATTATGACAAAGTGACCATTCCAAACTTAGCATGCTTGACTTCCAATGTTTTGAAAGACCAGATACTAGGTAGTAATATACATGTGCATGCTTAATGCATCAATTATGGAAGGTATATAGTGTTCCCTTATTGTAGTAACTAATACTTTCATGGAATGCGCCTAGATCAGCCTTAATGCTTACTAAATGCATATAATTCAAATATATAACCAGGTACCACACCCGCGAACCCGTGAAGGGTGGGGTAAACAAGAAGCCTGCTATACCCAACTGCATTGTCGTAAGAGGCAACTAATGTGGGGCCCTCAGAATTGGGTCGGTTTCTTCCTTCTAACTAAGAATTACATAAACACGTGATTTAGTTTCAATACGTACAAGTGTTCCATTAATAATCTAAAGTGGAACATCTGGTATTATTAGAATATTGCATTGCTTACATGTAATTAAGCAAAAAGATCACATGCCTAAATGTTAAAAAAGTGAATCTGAACGTGGATTCGAACTTGCACCGTTCACTTCTTCTGGTCAAAAGTAAACTGCGTTACACATTCGGCAAATACAATCTGTTTTACTATAGTAATCGAAGAAACACTTGTCGCACTTTTGAGAAACTGGATCAGTCATGTTTTTTCATTATTTTGAGCACTTTTCCAAACAGCTAAAGGAGGACCACTTTCCCGTCATACGATTTACTTTTTTTGCATATTACATCACGGAGTCAAAAACTGTATTCAAAAGTTGGTCTTCGGATGAGAAAGTGATGATGTATTGTGTACGTCTGGGAAACCCCATCACTTTCATAGATATAGTGAATATGGCTATATTTACAGTATTATATTAACAATATCTCATATCTCAGCAGTTAAAAAAATCTTATTCAATTGGTTTGATACCTATTCCATGCATTTTCGCTACTAGAAAGTATTAATCTTTATTTTTTCTCTCCTGTATTCATAAATGCCAACTTCGGGAAATTCAGGCAGTTTTCCGCCATAGCTCTTTAGTATATATATTTTAGCTTGTCTTGTATTTGTTGGCTTAAAGAGTGTAAAGTAAATGAAATGTTATGTACAAGTATTGATATATTTTACTGTAAACTCTTACTATTTATGTATTGTACATCATGTATGTAATGATTATATCATGTTTATATGCATAGATGAATTTCAAATTATTAACCTTATAAATACCTTACATAACATACACAGAAAATCTCAATTAAAAAACCTAATTTTTTTTTATATAAAAAGACAATTAAGTATTTATTTATTATCTTTTTTTCAATCAGTTTCATACCCCCTAAACTTTATCAAAACTTATGAAATATATCTCCATGTCGGACAGGAAACTTTCACACAGGTAAGTTACTTGTGGGGTAAGTAAGAAACATACTATAATTGGTTTGCTATTGTCTTCCTATATCAACACGTATCTTTGTTTTCTAAAAAGTGGGGGAACTGAGAACACCCCGCTATTACCACCCGAGTATCAATAGGCACTGCCGCGCGGCGTGGCTATTCCGTCTTTGCGTATTGCAGAGGTATCTTCTCTTGNGGGGGGGGCTTCAGGAAAAACCCCAGCCTGAGAATTTTCTTTAAAAATCATGTATTTTCACCATTTTCCTCAATTTTACCCCACCTTTGTAATCAGGAGTTCACATAAATTGTATTCTGTAATTTCATGTACATAACAAAATAATGCCAGCTTAATACTATTATTTTTTTATTCAATTTTATTTCATCGACGCATTAGTCGATTACATCAGGGAATTAACGGATTGCTACTAATAAACATCAAAAATGTAATTAGAGGATTAGTAAATAAAAACAAATATAACAATTTAATAATGTATGCATTATTGTATTAATTTGTGTATTCAACCGTTAATTATTTATGCTGGATATATTTATCATACCCCGTGTATGACGTGACCGGTTCAGATCGCAAGCCAAGTAATTCGCTTTGCTGGAATGAGACGAATCCTTTGAAATAATTCAGTGCTTAGAATACACGGTTTGGAATTATTGTTGAACACCTTATGATGCTATTTGGTAACTCTTGAGCAGTTTATTAACTCACATCTGACTGAATAATTCGTTACACACGAGCTGTATTCTGTATATCATGTAGGGACCATTCAAGTTTTGCGTTGTTAACAAAACACGTGTACGTTGATAAACGTACAAATACCATGGCCAGGTGTTTGAAATTCTGTCTGTAAATTGAGATAAAAATCATATAAAAAATAAGTACTTTTACCGAATTTTTTTTTATATGATTATTATCTCAATTTACAGTCAGAATTTCAAACACCTGTGCAGATACTAGTCTATTATAGGTGTGGCTAGTACACTATATATGTACCTGTGGGTAAACGGATTCCCAATAGTATAGTACAAGTACAATTTAAAGATGTATACATACGTGCCAACTTTCCCTTTTTTTGAAGAAGACTCCCGATTTTGCCCCCCCCCCCCCCCCCTCTCCCGGAAATTTAAAAAAGTTGACATGTATGTGTATACAACATTTTGTATTTGTGATTTGACACAACGATCTGTGCACGAACAGACCGGATTCGAACCTGGGACCCTCCGTACTCGAGACATAAGTTCTAGTAATTGAGTTACCTGGTCACTGACGATTGACCGGCCTGTCTAGTTCGGCTATATTCCTCCCTCCGCTTTCTAAGTCTTCAACTATTTTACATTAACCTAGATTGGGGTATCCCCTTGTCAAGAATTAACCCAGTGCTTGAAGCAAGGATGGGAAAAACTCCCCAATTTTCGAAAAAGAAAAAGAGAAATGCACGACCAGACCAGGATTTGAACCCAGGACCCTCTGACTTCTGAACAGACACTCTACCAACTGAGCTACCTGGTTGTGTTGAGCCACACAGTCCAGTCCGCTACAGATTTTATGCATGATGAAATTAATGACTATTTCTCCTTGAAAAGAGGGTGCACTCAATCAGCTGATATCTGACAAGATTGAAACAGACTTCTCTTCATGGCAAGTTTAAGGGGTTTAGATTCCTCAGAAGGTAAACAGACATTAAGACCCATTCACCCTCTCCTCGCTCCTACCCATGAAGTCCTTTCTCTTTAATTTTTCTCCTACCTTTTAGCCTCACTCCCATCAGCTACCCAGTGTTAGCCCTTTACATGTAGGCCACATCCATTTATTTGTATCGTATTGCCTCCTAAACATGAATCCTCTACCTAATAGTCACATTCCCATTAGCCGCCACCTAATAAAGGACCCATAGTAGCTTGTACCCATTATCCCTCCAACTGTTAGGCCCTTTAATTACTCTTTAATGTTCTTACTGTTAAGTTGTTAACCCCTCCTCCCCCAACATTAGCAACCTATACCAATGTACCCACTACATGTCCCCCACTACCCTTTCCACTTGTTAAATATGTATTTTACCCAACCCATGCAGGTTCAGAGAAAGAAAAGGCCTGCTGTATCCCCTAACCCCATCCCCACCACCACACACACATTCACACACACCCTCCACTCTTTAGCCACCTAAATGTGTTCTTTACCCAACCCATGCAGGTTCAGGGAAAGAAAAGGCCTGCACTATCCCCTAACCCCATCCCCACCACCACACACACACTCACACACACCCTCCACTCTTTAGCCACCTAAATGTGTTCTTTACCCAACCCATGCAGGTTCAGGGAAAGAAAAGGCCTGCACTATCCCCTAACCCCATCCCCACCACCACACACACACTCACACACACCCTCCACTCTTTAGCCACCTAAATGTGTTCTTTACCCAACCCATGCAGGTTCAGGGAAAGAAAAGGCCTGCACTATCCCCTAACCCCATCCCCACCACCACACACACACTCACACACACCCTCCACTCTTTAGCCACCTAAATGTGTTCTTTACCCAACCCATGCAGGTTCAGGGAAAGAAAAGGCCTGCACTATCCCCTAACCCCATCCCCACCACCACACACACACTCACACACACCCTCCACTCTTTAGCCACCTAAATGTGTTCTTTACCCAACCCATGCAGGTTCAGGGAAAGAAAAGGCCTGCTGTTTCTCACTGCATGATAGTAAGAGGCGATCCATGCGCCCTCCCTACCCTGGCCCCCTATCCTGCAGAAATGGAATGATTTCTTCCTTGTCCTCTGTATATGTTTAGGGTAAATTAAAGAAACCAAGAATATTTCAAGTTATACAGGAGTACCTGCAGTATCCCACTGCATATGTATTGTAAACGGAGACTGATAATGTATTGCACCCTGCACCCTACTATCTCTTTGTGGCAGTGTCTCTCTGGGCACCAGTCATCTTACGACCTTGGCGTTGTCACGTGACTGATGTTTACCCTGCTAACAAATATCTTGTGCTTATTTGATAAAGATGGCGGAGCAGGCAAGACGCGTGGCGGTGATTGGGGCAGGTATATCTGGGCTTGCCACGCTGAGGAGTCTCCTCGCATCGGACCGGAAGTACCTCCCAACATGCTTTGAAAGAGGAAGTGGTGTAGGTGGGATATGGCAGTATAATGAGAACAGTCACACTGACGAGTACGGGATGCCTGTTTTTTCCGCCATGTACCGCGACGCAATGTAAGTACAATATCAAGCCTGTTGAATAACTCCAACTGTTCTCATTACACGTCCTTGTTTATTTACGTGTGTGACTTCATGTGCGTGTATTAGTGTGTGTGTCTGTACAAAATATGTCCACACACATGAGTATGTTATTATCTAATCTGCCAAAAACATCCTTTTATAAATTCAAGGCTTCCATATCAACCCGAGATACGAATACTGTAACGTTCCGGGGTCCGTACCCTAGTCACTTCTAAGGATCCCTGTGCTGTAAGCTTAATTATAACTATACTACAGTTGCAAATATATACAAATATGTGTTACTACCTTGTAACCAGCATACCTATTACCTAATGCTTAATACATGATATGAACAGAATAATAACTGCACGACTATAGAACTAATACCAAAACTATCTGCTCTGTATCAATATAACACACTACACACACTACCGTACAATCCAGGCAGAACACAACTCGACTACCTAGTCGCGGCTAGCCCTAGTCACTATAGTTGCCCTATAGTAAGCTACCTAGCTATATGACCTAGTCGCGCCGATCACGACAGCCTTATACTAGTATACAACTACGGCACTCTCTAATGACCACGACTATCCCTAGTCACGACTAGCTCTAACGACTATACCTAGTCACGACTAGCCTGGTCGCGACTACCCCTAGTCACGACTAGCACCAACGACTATACCTAGTCACGACTAGCCTGGTCGCGACTAGCACTGCACAGCCTATGCCCGTGACACCTTCTGTCTAACGGTATCTCGCTACAGCACTCAATCGTTTATTTAATATATCTTCCAGGCAGTGTGTGGATCAAGGCAAGACTTATTCAGTCACTTCTATCTTTCCAACACAAAGCCGGTCTCACATATATTAGGTACTTACGATCTGTCACTGCTGTGAACACGCCAAGATCGAAACAGAACTGGGCCGATTGTCGCTGGATTCTGCCTATTTATACCCTCTTGCTATCCTAGCGACACCTAGCGGTGAGTGAGGTATAATCACCTGTACGTTTTGATTGTACCTCGAAAACTATCTGTCTTCTAAGCGTTCGAATTACGGAGACATAACACAAATGATTAACGCCAACAGATCAACGTATCTAACCTGAATAATATGCTAAATCAGCGAAGGTAGGATTACGATATGTACATTCATCACAATACCTCTCGGACTGCTATGGGTCGAGAGTTGATCTATGGTATGTAATGAGATATTACATGATTCAACTGTGGTCTTCATTTTTTTCGCTCGGCCTTGCAGTAACAACTGATGGAAAAATAGAGAAAAAAAATCCAATCTTTCTCAATAAAACGGGTTCCAAATAAGGGCTGAAGCGGAAAATTAAAACCAGATGTCACACGAACATGGATAACACGTATCGAAATATACAGGTGGCCGACTCGAGTGGTGAAGTAGATAGCACACTCGCCATTCATCAAAGGACTCCAGGTTTCAACCACGTGTCTTTACCGATTTCCTTTCATATTAAAAGCTTTTGTTTATACCACCGGGCAAACCAGTCTGATTTACGTAAGATAAAATACACAAAGTAATGATCGAAATATGGACATTACAATGTACACTGTATGTCATGATTTTACGGCCTTAAATTGTTCAACAAAGACTGAATACATCTGTCTTAGATACTTAACTGGATAACATTTAATTGCTACGCAGAAAAGAAACGAATGTTGATGTTGAAGTAACTTTTACTTTCGTTTTATTCTTTCATTAATATGGATTCACACAGGAGTAACTTACCAAAGCCGATGATGGAGTTCCCAGAATTCCCAAATACAGATCCGGATATAGACTCGTGCTTCATGCACAGACAGGAAGTTGTGAACTACGTCAATCGATTTGTGGACCATTTTGATCTCCAGAAATACATCACGGTAACTATTAACTGGTTCTAGCAGGGTTTCCTTTAAACAGTGCTATACGTATTAGTAGAAATCAACATATTTTTTGGATAATTATTCATCAAACATAAGGTGTGCAATGCTACTTCAGCGCGGTGCAAAACCAAGCAGAGAAGTTATGAATACTTTTGTGTGAGGATTTTTGAAGTACTAAACACAATCTGTAATTCTATTCTATATATGTTCACGATTACGTTTTGCTATTGGTCAAACTTTATACAATGGTCAAGTATGAGTATACTTCGGACATCGTTGTGTTTCAGGGATCCAAGGTCAAGGCCAAGGTCAAGGCCAAGGTCACTGTTGCTATATATAGAAAATCATCAACTGATTCAATTTAAACACTAAGCAACTTCATTCTTTCATGGATTCTGGTGAAACTTTATGCAAAGGTCAAGTATGGTACCTCTGGCATCCTTGTGTTTCAGGATGGTAATAACATACAGAAAAAAAACATATGAATATTAAAATCAACTTATCAACTTTAGGTGTAGAACCTTGTGTGTGTGAATGTTTCAGGGTATCAAGATCAAAGTGGTTGTTACTTTTTATAGAACACTGTAGCTAATTACTTCACATGGCAGCGGGGGCATTTATGTCTTACAGACATTTTCTAGTTTATTGTTAAGGATCCCTGCCTCACTGCACTCTAGGTTTTCGTATACACAGTAACCTCCCCTCGCTTAAAGCCAGTCGGGCCAGGATACGTCCGTTGACAAAACAGCTGATCGGTTAGAACGACAGTATAACAAACTAAAAGGTCGTGTGTTCGAATCCCCGGTCTTGCCCCGCTGAAGTTTTTAACTCAAGAACACTGTAACGGATTATGCATTTTATTTATTTTAACCTTTTTATTATTTTCTGTTGTATAAGTCCCAAAAGGTATGATTCTCTTTTCAGATATGATAAATCAAAGTTGTAGTCATGCAGGAAAATCATTTCCCAATGCGTACACCTGTGGCTAGTTTTTTGGCAGTGGTACCTGGATCCCTAAATGAAATACTGTTTCGTTTTTTCACCATATCCTGTTAATTATGTGAGTATGGAAGTATGTGTTGATTAGATAAAGCATTAATTCCTGGCGTTGTTTAACGCAAACACGTACTTGCCATTATAAGACTGCAAATTAGAAGCAAGCTACGTTTTAAATCGAAAGCAATGCATAAACACAAGCATTCAAGACACAGATCGGGTATAGATTTCACTTTTGTTTTTCTTCTCAGACCCACACCTATGTCAACAACGTGTGTCCGACAAGCAATGAGAGGCATCCCGAATGGACGGTGTCCTATTACGACATTCGGAACAAAGACGAACAGAAGCAGGCTGTGTTTGATGCTGTATTTGTATGCAATGGGTAGGCCTAAAGGAGCAATTTTCCCCTCTTAAATTCTTGACCGATTTCTTCGTCTGAAAAATACATTTAGTGTAATGCATGCAATACTCTGCCAAATGTGAAAAATGAGCGTTGCCTGTTGTTTTCAGAAAATTGCAGGTTGCCATCTGAAATTGCATTTCATTTCCTATTAGAGGTGATTTTTTTTATACAAATTGAATCTGGAGCAGTGAATCTGGGTTCAATAGGTGGTAGATGTCAGTTTTGCTAAGATTAATAAATTATCGGACTTAACGATTGGTACTACTTATGAGTTATCACCCCATTACTAACCGGACTCCATATTTGGCAATATGACAAATTTAAGTCGAAAACAACCTTGATTTATCTTGATTGATTAACGCGACATGTCAA
Organism: Mizuhopecten yessoensis; assembly: GCF_002113885.1. NCBI lineage: Eukaryota > Metazoa > Mollusca > Bivalvia > Pectinida > Pectinidae > Mizuhopecten > Mizuhopecten yessoensis. The sequence continues at coordinate 99,870 of NW_018408345.1, read as the reverse complement.
CTAAAAAAATATGGTAAAATGTGGCGTCAATGAATCAAAAGCACGACTTGTCACCACAGTTATCGCGACCCAGAATAACTGGATGGCACGAAATATGCCATCGTGTTTAAGTGTTCCAAGGTCTCAGGTTGAATTACCGCTATGTACCCTTGTATTATTTTTGGATACACATATATTGCTAGTATTCACTAAACCTCACATGGGCAAAAATGAATTCCAACGTAAGCAAAAAAATAATAAACAAAAGTTCGTTTTCCTAATAGGTGTTGTCAGTATTGTCACAACGGAAACGAATCTGTTAATTTACTGATATCAGTTTCATTTGAAGGTATTTTCCTTCTTCCAATATCCTGACATTATTTTGTGTTTTTATGAAGTCATGCAGATAAACCGAACATACCGGATATTGATGGAGTAGAAGAGTTTCAAGGGGAGATCATCCACAGTAGAAACTACAGAATTCCCGAGAAGTTCAAAGACAAAAGGATTGTCATACTCGGAGCCTCCTTCTCGGGTCTTGACCTTGCTGTCGATATATCACCATACGCTCAACAGGTACGTAACTGGAATTGTTTCATAAGTTGTGTATAGCATCGAACTGCTTTCGTTTGCTTATAAATATGATTGACAACTGGACAAAGACAAATTCAAAATAGCACGCTTACGCTTCATGTCAGATTTGCCTTTTTCCAGTTGGAATTCATATAGCCTATAAATGCCAACTGAAAGTAGTTCAATACTTTTAGTCTGCTGGATAACCGAACTACTCGGTAGTGAAGCGGACGTAAAACTCACTCATCAAGTTCAATACTTATATTTAACATTTTTGGAATCTGTTCATCTCATAAAAGATCGCTTACACTTATCATTATTCAGAGTTAACTTCAAATAATGTATGTATCGTGTATGCTTGGTCAGTGAAAAGAATAGGCATCGAGACGGTCAGTGATATCAAACGAAAAATATATAACGTAATATAATGATGACGTCAACAATCGGTCCATGGATTCATAGCCTATATGAATACCAACTGAACTTTTGTATGGTTATATAGTGGCAACTTTTAATAAGAAATAACTTATCAACATTAAGTGTACAGTTGAAATTACTGTATGTACGATATTTTGTAAATGTTTGTTCAATGAAAGGAACAACCATAATTGTGGGAGAATGGTATAGAACTTTACAATTATGACGTCATCAGTTGGGTCGTGGCATTCATAGCTGGTTTAAGTAAATGCGACCAGAATTCAAGAGTATAATAAGTGTGGCAATGCCAAAGCGTGGTATTTCTCTCATTTCCGTTTGTTTAAGATAGAGCTGACCAGTGTAAGAAAGGAAAAGACCGATGCCGTAATACGGAAAAGACGATGTAATGAAAATAAACATTTTACAATATATTGAACGTACAACTTTTCACTACAAGTTTGAAAAATGAGATTATTTTCTCTGTGCAAACTATGGGGTATGCTAAATCTAGCTGACCTATTTGTTTTCGTCAAAAAATCTCAGGGGAGAAGCTAACATTTTTTAAATGGTAGCAAGTCCAAACGCATTTTCATGGTTTCTGAGCTTATTCTGGTACATGCAGTTGGAATGAGAGAAAAATACTCTTTCATGCCCAGGGGTGTAAGATAGGGAAATCCATCATCTGGAATTTGAAAATCCCTCGAGTTAAGTTTACCTATCCTACACTCTTGGGCATGATAGGTTCTTATAACATACAAAGTTTGATAAATCAATGAACAACGTACTCTAAAAATATCTGCTATTCTTTTATGCATATGAAGTTTTAAAAAGAGAGATTGAATACTGAATATCATAAGTCTGTGTTTGGATAAAAAAAAAAAATTGTATTGTGTGGAATAGGACACATGCATTAAGATACCGAAATACAAAATTTTAACATTTTTCCACCCTAAGAAATCCTAAATTTATGTCACAAAGTCATCAGAATTCTAAGATATTTTAAATCACCAAAACGTCTTTTCTTCTTTTCTTCTTCTTTTTCTTCCGCCAAATGGTTTCCGGACGAAATTACTGGTTGGATACTTTACACTTGCGAACGCAGCTCCTGTGTTTTGACTACACAGAATGGTTGTCATATCTTAGTCATCGAACAAAATGGCCGCTGTAGACTGGCTTCTGATTGGACAAAATTCATACATGTTCATCATGTATTTTGTTCGACTTTGCTTACATTTTGTTGGTAGATGCGTTATGGCACTTCAAACTCTAACTAGATTTCTGTTTAATCATTAAACACAATGGCCGCCATACAGTGGCTTTTGATTGACCGATGCTGCTCAAATGTGGTACGTTTTTGTATGCAAGTATAATCAGATTAACCAATTTGGCTGTGAGCGAATTATGTTATGGTCCCGATTATAATCAAAACCTTTTTTTGTTCTCCTTTTTTCATTTATTTTTGTTTCTTGAAATAGACGAGACCGTTTTATAGTTTTATTGAATTCAAAAGCATTTTTTATTTAATTACAGATTTTTCTGAGCCATGAGAAAGAACGTTTGAAATCAGTTTTCACTGAAAACGTCACTGAAAAGCCTGGGATAAAGCGGATGACCCGTACGACGGTCGTCTTCTTAGACGACACCGAGGAGGAAGTAGATGTTTTACTATTCTGTACCGGATATCGTTACAACTTTCCGTTTCTAAGTGATGACGTCATTAACATAAACATTACCGACAACAGGGTCATGCCTCTATATAAGCACGTGGTCAATATAAAATACCAAAATCTATTCTTTGTCGGTATTCTTGAAAAAGTGGCATTTTTCTCGATGGGGCACGTGATGTCGAGATTTGCCGTTGCCGTGTTGGATGGTAAAATCGTTCTTCCGTCCGAAACGGATATGTACAAAGATGCCGAGAGTGATTTCAATGAGAGAAAAGGAAGAGGTGAGAAGGCACACGCTGATTTAGGTAATGAACTTGTATGGAATTATGAAAGAGAGCTGGCTACGTTGGCAGGAATCAATCCATCTCCCAAAGCCTTTCAGCTGATAATCAACTTTCTCATGCGAAACATCCGACAGACACCTGCCACTTTCCGTCAAAGAAACATTCAAATTTTAGATGATATGGAATCGTTCATACTTTTGAATTAGCAAACAGACAAACAGAGCAAACAAAGTTCTAAAACGGTGTCTTTATACTCTGTTTTATGATATATGTTATATATATAAATCAGAAAAAACGCGTGATGGTTAAACATAAAAAAACCAAATGATAAGCGTTTCCTAGCGTCTCTCTAGCCTTAATTAGAGGTTCATCAGGGGAAATATTTATTTATTTTAACAGAACAACGACAAAACACAGCCAGTGATCATAATGTAACTACATGTAAATAAGGAAAAACAAACAAAAATAACCGATGTCTCTAAGCTTTTCACCTCTTATGAGGTTCTTCAGTAGACTTGTTTATTTTGAAGAGTGCACATGAAATGATGATGTCATCATGCATATTATGATGTCACAAACGGTACACAGTACAGGAAATAACTTATTATTCATATATATATATATAATTGACCCCATCGCAAAATGATATGGCCCTGTGAAGTTTAAGCAACACTTCATTCCAGCTTAATACCTGCTATTGATTCCTACTTTTAGCTGAATCCCTGCTACATACACTCCCGACTTTATGCACTCTACAAACAACTCTACAACTGCAATATACGGCAGCATTAGTTTTGCGGAAAGTGAATCCCTGTTGTATAAATACATCTTATTCTACCTTTGCTCTTCATTTTCCTTACACGTTCTATGTTACCCAGGAATCTTGTACGTACCTCTCGTAATGGCATGTGCTATTTGCAGCTATAGCCGCGTGGTTTCACAAACAACCAAAACTTCTTTACGATTCATATTTATTCCAGAGCACTGACAAACATGGTTCAACATTCCTTTATCATATAGATTCACTCTGTAAACTAACACAAAAGACTTCGTTTAGCACAACGCTTCATAAGTAAAATGCATACATAGAATAAAGGGACGTAACTCTCATAAACTAATTACTGGATAATCTTTTCATAATATACACTTACTACATGTAACTTGAACAAAATGTTAAGAAATAATTACTGCCTACTGTTACCAGTTTATATTCTTACAATAACACAGCATACATGGCAATTACTTTATAATATTTTACAATTATCATTTCTCAATTTTATATCTTTACAAATATGAATCTGCTACATAACAAATGTTATTGTATAAAACTTGCATAACTTTATCATAAATCCTAAAAATTGTTATTCTAACATAATAGGAAGTGTTTCAAAGACGGATACATTTTTATTAGGGCCTTTTTTTTTTTTTTTTTTTTTTTTTTTAAAGGAGCCAAAGAATTACATGCATATGAAATAGTTATAACAAAATAAAACTGTCAAAATTTAAGACTGGTGTCTGATCACCATCTCAGCTATCATAGGGACAATGGGAACCCTCGCGTGAATTTTGAGCAAGAACACTCCAGTACGTTCTAAGAAATAGTGCTAAAAATCTTAAATTCTCAAAATTCAAGATGGCCAGCTTTCGGCCATACTTTTCAGACAGTAATTAATACCTACAGCATTGATTGCGCTAACTGGTTTGACATTCATCAGCCCAATTATTGGCCGACTCAAGATCTTTGCTGAAAAGTTTACTTACTAGTTTCAGACATTAACTTTACCTTTATACATGAATGAATCATCAGCTGAAGACTTCACAGCGAGAGAAACTTCTAACGTCATGTAATTAACACCTAGAACTAAACCTTGGTCAAATCCAGCTTAAATATGTATAAGAGTACATTGGTAGCCGTAACATTTACCAAAAGAAGTTGTTTTTGTTTCTATATCAATTGCATATGAATATGTAGTATTTCATGTAAGATGTCTACTTTTACTTTTACCTATTATGTCTTGTACATTAATTTGTAAAACGCTCTGGGGCTGCTAGTTTCAGTAGGATAGAGCGCTATAAAATCAGTGATTTTTAGTATCATTATATTGCCTTTTTTGCGATGTGTTGTTGCAGCTAAATACTTTTTAAAACAGTTATATATGTTACCAAAGATACCATGCATTTTTTTCGTTTATGTAAAAACACATCAAATGTTGTACTAAGTAAAGAAATAAAAATTGTATATCCTTGCTTTTATCTAGAGTTTTGTTTATAATCGACGATATTAGCTGATGCTTATTGTCTGAAGAATCGCCATGCCAAAAGCATGATTGATATTAACAAATACGTTTATGCTTGATATTAAATCTTCGATTCAATACATCTTCAGCACACACGCAGACATACACACATAGGGAGATATTAGCCAGGTGGCATATGACTAGTAGTTATCGTCTGATAAGGCAGCCCCTGTTACGGCACGATTTCTCACCCAGCTAACATTGCTGGGTTCGCAACACGATTTCTCATCTCTGTACGATTTCTCACTCGGGTGAGAAATCTTGTTAGGAGTAGGCATATTGCTCGTTGCCATGAGTACGAAAACTGATTTTGATATTGGGGGATTGTGGTATATTAAGGCTTGTTTATTTAGAAACTACTGCGCAAACTTAACACTTTTTCAAACTTCAAACTTGTTCGAACATCAATTTTTTGCTCAACTGGTCCGAAGGACGTACCATGTTGAGCGTATGCCATACCGCAGCGTCCGTCCGTCCATCCGTCAACTTTTCCTTAAAAATGCTACTAGTCCTGAACGACCCAATAGATTTGGACTAAATTTGGCCTGGAACATCCTTAGGCCAAGGGGACTCAAATGAACGATGGGTGTGGCCCTCCTGGGGGCAGAGAAGCGGGGCCCAATAGGGGAAATATAGGTGAAATCTTTGAAATCCTTATTCTACCATAGGGATTATGGGGTTTTATCTCAATTTGGTCAAGCACATCCTTTGGGTTGGGCTCCCGGGGGGCAGAGGGGCGGGTGAAAATAAGGGCCATAAAGGTAAAACCTTTGACATCCTTCTTTTGAAGCAGGGATAAAGGGATTTCATCCTTATGTAGTCTGGAGCATCCTTGGGCCAAGGGGACTCAATTTTGTATAAACGGTTGGTGTGCCCCTCCCCCTGGAGGCTAATTGGCGGGGACGAATAGGGTAAATTGAGGTAAAACCTTTGAAATACTTCTCCTACCATAAGAATTAAGGGATTTCATCCCAATTTGGTCTGCAGCATCCTTGGGCCAAGGGGATTCAATCTTGTTAAAATGGTGGGTTTGGACCCCTGGGTGGAGAGAGGCGGGCCCCAATAGGGGAAATTGAGGTAAAACCTTTAAAACCCTGCCTCTACCGTAGGGATAAGGTTTTTGTTTATTCTAATTTGGTCTAGAGCACCCTTGGGCAACAGGACTTGATCTTGTATACACAGTGGGTGTGGCCCCGCTTAGGGTGCAGTGGGGCGGGGCTCAAACGGGAAATTGATGTTTTAATCTTTAAAATCCTTCTCCTTATGTACCGTTTGAGGGATTTTATCCACTTACGATATATTTTTCCTGATCGAGCTGATTTTATTCAGAAAGTAATCACTGAACTTGTTTGACAAATCTTTTTCAAAATTAAAGCTTGTTAGGATAATTTCACCCTTCTGACCCATCTATGGTCCTTACCACATTCTTAAATTCTTTCGAAATGATAAACCTTCTTTGACTGAATGAGAAGTGAACCAACTAGTCAACATTGTTCCCTATAAATCTGTTTGTGAACGGTTAATTTGGTCCTTTGCCACAGTCTCTCTGCTTTTCTACGTTTCTGCTTTTCTATGTGGAGATTTTTATCATACCACGGGGCATTCGGGCACCGCGCGACAGTTTAAGGACACTTAATTCAGAGGAATAACTGACTTACAGTGACCAGCTGTTTGATGACATTTAGATTCTTGTACGGTACTGATGATGTCGGAATCCCTGTTGAAGTATCGTAACGGATCAATATAGGTGATCCCCGGATTGTGTTTAAATGTGTTTAAGGTGTGTGCACGTGCATTGTATGAATCGGGCAACAGTATTTTTTCATCGTCTAATGGAATCTCAATCTGATTAAAATCATCTGTTACATGGCTCCGCCTGAACATCTGAATGTGCCGCGGTCAGGGTCACGTTCAAGTGACCTGTAGATGAACCAATCAGAGGCGCGCTGGCAAAATTTTAACAGCGAATCGGAATATTATGGTTGATAGATAAATAGCGAGGGGTATCGAACAGATTAGTTTTCCAAAAAAAATATGGCGGCGGGAACTGACGTTTCTACGACGCCAAGGAAATGTACCCATTGGGAAATAATTGCGAAGGCAACACCGCCATACAGTCTTTCTTCTCTAATAAAGCTTCGAATATCTTTTTCTGTTCGGGTTTCAGACGATCAGTCTCAAATAACTTCAGAACTTTCGCATCATTCTCATCAATGCCGCCATATTTGTTACAACTCCGAGCGCCCTTTTGAAAGAGGTTCTCTGATTGATCAAAATTTAATGAGTATTTATAAATATAAAGGTCACCTGAACGTGACCCTGACCGCGGCACACTCCGATGTTCAGGCGTAGTACGAAGTTAACGAAGCCATGTAACATATGATTTTAATCAGATTGATGGAATCTGTGAAGATTTTTTATGATTTCTGTTGCGTATTTCAAAAGTAAATGAATGAATTATAGATTTATAAACTTCCGTGTGATAAGCAATTGGCGGCCTCGTTTCCAGATAAATTAGTGGCGGTCATTAATAAATAATTTTCATATTATAGCTCTAACGGGCCACCGTAAATGTCTACCGTTTGTCGCCACACTGAATCTATGTGAACAAAATACATACGGTATGATTAAAAATAAGGTTCTCTTTGTCATAACAAAGAGTATCAGATTTTGTTTGCATCTGATTTGCAGCTAAAGCATTCCAGTGCATAATTAGTTTTAAACATATTCACTGGAGTTTAGAAAGCTGGTGACATTCAACAAGCTTAAGGTGACCGACATTACGACAGGTATTACACAATATGATGTAAAATGCGTTCAACTTTCCGCAATACCTATCACAGTCTCAGTATTTTTTTGTTACTGGTTTGTTTATATGTCTCTTCTCGGATCCTGTTGTGGTCTCTTTTATTTAGTTTCAAGTTACTTTGTTTTGTTGTATATCAAAAAGGTGTGATGAATGTACATATCGTAATCCTACCTTCGCTGATTTAGCATATTATTCAGGTTAGATACGTTGATCTGTTGGCGTTAATCATTTGTGTTATGTCTCCGTAATTCGAACGCTTAGAAGACAGATAGTTTTCGCGGTACAATCAAAACGTACAGGTGATTATACCTCACTCACCGCTAGGTGTCGCTAGGATAGCAAGCGGGTATAAATAGGCAGAATCCAGCGACAATCGGCCCAGTTCTGTTCTGATCTCGGCGTGTGTACAGCAGCGACAGATCGCAAGTACCTAATATATGCGAGACCGGCTTTGTGTTGGAAAGATAGAAGTGACTGAATAAGTCTTGCCTTGATCCACACACTGCATGGAAGATATATTAAATAAACGATTGAGTGCTGTAGCGAGATACCGTTAGACAGAAGGTGTCACGGGCATAGGCTGTGCAGTGCTAGTCGCGACCAGGCTAGTCGTGACTAGGTATAGTCGTTGGTGCTAGTCGTGACTAGGGGTAGTCGCGACCAGGCTAGTCGTGACTAGGTATAGTCGTTAGAGCTAGTCGTGACTAGGGATAGTCGTGGTCATTAGAGAGTGCTGTAGTTGTATACTAGTATGAGGCTGTCGTGATCGGCGCGACTAGGTCATATAGCTAGGTAGCTGACTATAGGGCAACTATAGTGACTAGGGCTAGCCGCGACTAGGTAGTCGAGTTGTGTACTGCCTGGATTGTACGGTAGTGTGTGTAGTGTGTTATATTGATACAGAGCAGATAGCTTTGGTATTAGTTCTATAGTCGTGCAGTAATTATTCTGTTCATATCATGTATTAAGCATTAGGTAATGGGTATGCTGGTTACAAGGTAGTAACACATATTTGTATATATTTGCAACTGTAGTATAGTTATAATTAAGCTTACAGCACAGGGATCCTTAGAAGTGACTAGGGTACGGACCCCGGAACGTTACAAAGGTTTACTCACCTGCCTCGAAGTGTCTGTAATGCTATGCTGTGGTACCGTACGTTAGTAGTCTATCAACTATTTGTATGTACCACCTGTGCCAAGTAGTCTTAGGTCATAGGATCCGGAGTGTATTGCTAAACGGAAATAGGAAGTACATCCCTAGTTGAAAATCCAATGGAGGGAGACAGTATCACAATTTCCGCATATTCTAATGTTTAATATTAAACTGATGAATATTGTATGCTTATTATTGACAGAACAGTGTGTTCTTTCAATATTAAAGTATTGAAATGCAATCCATGCATTTATTCAGTTGTTTTTTAATCAATGAATCACATGTGTCCATTTTTTTGTACTTCAGGAAACCGGCTACATATTTCAGTATTGTGAAGTTTTTCAATAACGATAACTCTTGCATGTAATTACTATGTGTATATGATTTTATTATAAAATGTCAATTTTTAATCGTTTATAGATAATTAATTTTACACAATTTCAGCATTGATGAAGTTGATATACATTAATGCCATACTAATCTATATCAGTATTATTTTTATTGACATTATTTTGCCAAAAATTGTGTTTCATTTTTTTTCCAACATTCACTCCTTTTTACATAAATTTCCATTTAAAATCCTTAAAATTCTGACAACCTATATTTTTTTGTGGCAGAAAATTTTCTTTATTCCAAAGCATTATAACTACAAAATTTGAATAAATTCTACTGAGAAATGGCGACACAATCCTATTACCTTAATATTTGACTTACTTAATAGGTAGCTGTGGTCTTACATGTTAAACGTTTCAAACAACATTGTATAACAAAAACATTTGTATATGCTATAAAGACCAGAGGTCTTTTTATTTATATTGAAAAAATCTTGAATTAGTCCAATAGTCATAGCATAGAAACCAGTAGGCTTACAATGTAATTTGTATATGTTTTAGGGGTTTAGATCGACTTTCGGTAAAAAGCAATTAATTTCTTAATAATATATGAATAAATAGATTGATAGATAAATCAATAAATAAATAATAGGCATGTTTTACATTGAACTACTACTCATTTGATATCATGCCAGCTCATCTATTACATGTACACTTAGGCAAGTTTTAAGACACCATGGACAAAATCCATCCCCAATTGAGATAGAAAGTTGGGGTGAGAAATCGTGCAGGGTGAGGAAACGTGTCACCTGTGCCCACATGTTTTGCACGATTTCTCACCGGGTGTGAAATCGTATCGTTTCAGCCCCTCCGTACTCCTCAAAAAGTGTATTGATTTACAGATTGTATGTATATGCTGATTGTATTGATTGTATAACTATGTACAGTAAAGCGCTTTAGAGAAGCTTATTCTAGCTAGATAGGGGGATATATATCAAATGTTGTATATTATTTATATTGTATAACTATGTACTGTAAAGCGCTTTAGAGTAGCTTATTCTAGCTAGATAGGGGGATATATATCAGATGTTGTATATTGTATTGTATTCTAATTTATATTTTAAAACCATGTGTCTGTAAGTATAGATAGGGCTGGTGTGATAAGTATTAGTCTATAGATACCTTGATCTGTCGCATCACCTTTACATAGATACTATCTACACTAGCTACGTGTAAAAGATAACCCTGCAACAATTTCTTTATCAAACTTTCTGTAAATTTAATGGGAAGTCATATCTAAGAACTAGGTTGTGATAAAGCGGTATATAAGAACCTCGAATTATCATTACTTTATACACAAACAATGTACGTATTTAACGTGGCGCAACGTTTCAAGACCGACTGGTTCCTTTGTAAAGCTAAGACTCAAGACCGACCGGTCCCTTTGTCAAGCTATGATTCAACGTATTAAGACCGACTGGTCCCTTTGTCAAGCTATGACTCTAGACCAACTGGTCCCTTTGTCAAGCTATGACTCAAGTCCCGACTGGTCCCTTCGTCAAGCTATGACTCTAGACCAACTGGTCCCTTTGTCAAGCTATGACTCAAGACCAACTGGTCTCTTTGTCAAGCTATGACTCAAGACCCGACTGGTCCCTTTGTCAAGCTATGACACAGGTCCCGACTGGTCCCTTTGTCAAGCTATGACTCAAAACCGACTTGTCCCTTTGTCAAGCTATGACTCAAGACCAGACTGGTCCTTTTGTCAAACTATGATTTAAGACCCGACTGGTCCCTTTGTCAAGCTATGACACAGGTCCCGACTGGTCCCTTTGTCAAGCTATGACTCAAAACCGACTTGTCCCTTTGTCAAGCTATGACTCAAGACCAGACTGGTCCTTTTGTCAAACTATGATTTAAGACCCGACTGGTCCCTTTGTCAAGCTATGACACAGGTCCCGACTGGTCCCTTTGTCAAGCTATGACTCAAGCCCAACTGGTCCCTTTGTCAAGCTATGACTCAAGACCAGACTGGTCCTTTTGTCAAGCTATGATTCAAGACCCGACTGTACCCTTTGTCAAGCTATGACTCAAAACCGACTTGTCCCTTTGTCAAGCTATGACTCAAGACCCGACTGGTCCCTTTGTCAAGCTATGACTCAAGACCCGACTGGTCCCTTTGTCAAGCTGTGTCTCAACGCTTCAAGACCAACTGGTTCCTTTGTCAAGATATGATTCAAAGTATCAAGACCCGACTGGTCCCTTTGTCAAGCTGTGTCTCTACGCTTCAAGACCAACTGGTTCCTTTGTCAAGCTGTGTCTCAACGCTTCTAGACCAACTGGTTCCTTTGTCAAGCTGTGTCTCAACGCTTCAAGACCAACTGGTTCCTTTGTCAAGCTATGATTCAACGTATCAAGACCAACTGGTTCCTTTGTCAAGCTATGATTCAACGTATCAAGACCGACTGGTTCCTTTGTCAAGCTAAGATTCAACGTATCAAGACCGACTGGTCCCGTTGTCAAGCTATGACTCAATACCCGACTGGTCCCTTTGTCAAGCTATGACACAGGTCCCGACTGGTCCCTTTGTCAAGCTATGACTCAAGCCCAACTTGTCCCTTTGTCAAGCTATGACTCAAGACCAGACTGGTCCTTTTGTCAAACTATGATTTAAGACCCGACTGGTCCCTTTGTCAAGCTGTGCCTCAACGCTTAAAGACCAACTGGTTCCTTTGTCAAGCTATGATTCAACGTATCAAGACCAACTGGTTCCTTTGTCAAGCTATGATTCAACGTATCAAGACCGACTGGTTCCTTTGTCAAGCTATGACTCAACGTTTCAAGATCAACTGGTCCCGTTGTCAAGCTATGACTCAAGCCCAACTGGTTCCTTTGTCTAGCTATGACTCAAGACCCGACTGGTTCCTTTGTCAAGCTATGACTCAAGACCAACTGGTCCCTTTGTCAAGCTATGACTCAAGACCAACTGGTTCCCTTGTCAAGCTATGATTCAACGTATCAAGACCAACTGGTTCCTTTGTCAAGCTATGATTCAACGTATCAAGACCGACTGGTCCCGTTGTCAAGCTATGACTCAAGCCCCGACTGGTTCCTTTGTCAAGCTATGCCTCAAGCCCAACTGGTTCCTTTGTCTAGCTATGACTCAAGACCCGACTGGTCCCGTTGCCAAGCTAGGACTCAAGACCGACGTCTTGTCCCTTTGTCAAGCTATGACTCAAGCCCAGCTGGTCCCTTTGCCAAGCTATGACTCAAGACCAGCTGGGCCCTTTGTCAAGCTATGACTCAAGACCCGACTGGTCCCGTTGTCAAGCTAGGACTCAAGACCGACGTCTTGTACCTTTGTCAAGCTATGACTCAAGACCAGCTGGTCCCTTTGTCAAGCTATGACTCAAGACCAGCTGGTCCCTTTGTCAAGCTATGACAAAACGTTTCAAGACCCGACTGGTCCCTTTGTCAAGCTATGACTCAATACCCGACTGGTCCCTTTGTCAAGCTATGACACAACGTTTCAAGACCGTCTCAGTCAAAGCTTGACAAAGGGATCAGTCGGTCTTGAAACGTTTCAACACGTTAAATACTTTTATGTTAGAAAGTAAAACTTTGATATCACATATTTTAATGATTTTAAATGGAAATTTATGTAAAAAGGAGTGAATGTTGAAGAAAAAAATGAAAGACACAAGTTTTTGCAAAATAATGTCAATAAAAATGATACCGACATAGATTAGTATTGCATTAATGTATATCATTTTAATAAATGCTGAAATTGTGTAAAATAATTATCTATAAACGATTAAAAATTGACATTATTTAATAAAACCATATACACATAGTAATTGCATGTAAGAGTTATCGTTCTTGAAAAACTTCACAGTAGTGAAATAGGTAGCCGGTTTCCTGAAGTACAGAAAAAATTGCTTTGAAATACTTTAATATTGAGAGACTACACTGTTCTGTCAATAATATACATACACTATTCATAAGTTTAATATTAAACATTAGAATATGCGGAAATTGTGATACTGTCTCCCTACATTGGATTTTCAACTAGGGATGTACTTCCTATTTCCGTTTAGCAATACGACCTTAAGCGAGATCCTATATTAGCATATGTATTAATCCAGTTAACACTTATTGCTTCGCAATCAGAACTCTTGATTTTCTTTGGAATAGTATTAACATCATCTTGATTAATAGACATGGCAAAGTAAAGGTTCCTAACTAACAAAGTGTTTTTGGTTTTCAATAAAACCCAAACTAGCTTGACCAGGTGGTAAATGTTTACTTATAGATCTTTTCATTTCAAAGTAGTTAAAAGCACTTGTAAAAGAAAGCGAGCAGTGATCACTGCATGAAGGAGTTCAAACTTAAGAATTAATGACAATTTTGGGATTTTAGTGCACAAAACATCAAAGTCTTGTAGCAGAATTTTTTGTTATATGGGTTGAAAATCATTTAAGACTTTCTTTTATCGGTACTTTGTGAAAATGTTACAAACGTACAATGAGTAGCATAACTGTTTTATTCTGATAAAAAAACTGTCCAGTGTTACTTTATTCGTTATACTGCACACTCCAAAATTAACCCAAAAAGATAACCCCATAACTGCGTGACATTCAGCGCCATAAAAGATAAAATTTTGTCATTTTTTCGCTTACAATAATCTTTTGAATCAAACACTGATCAAACACTATGAAACACACTGGAACCTTTGACTCAGCCAATGACATGTTCGAAACTGAGGATATCAAGGGAAGCAGTGTTTTAAGACATTGCTTCAATATATTCCTTTTGGTAGCTGATCCAGCTCATTACTTTGACTGCAAGTTTGTAATGATCCTGCGCAACTTGTCATTAATTGATGTTGCGAGCTCTGGCAATGGTTCACCAAATAGGCTGTCATCAGCAGCCATCGATTTTTCAAGTCACAGTTGAAGAGGCCGGTTGGACTCCATTAAGCATGGCAACAGCAACTTTATAATTAAATGACATCAACCCGTATTTGGAAAGCGTCGTAAAGTTACGTGAAAAGAATATGCGTCTTTTGGAGACCATATCTTACTTATACATAACTATGGACTATGAGGGACCTTGGAGTGAAATTTACAAAAGTTCCCTCAATTCGCTTTCAGAAATAGTGGTAACAAACTTGATCTTTCTTAATCAAAGATGGCCGCCTATCGGTCATCTTGGGTTTTTCCGCTCAGTCCCAAAATTCACTATGCATAACCAGGTACAATAGCTAACCTTTATGTGGAATGTGAGAAATACTCTCCATGTACATTCTGCTAAATAGTGCTAACAAGAATTGTATAAGGAATGACAAATAGAATAACGGACGAACCACGGAGGATGAGAGACCTTCATTACCCAATAGGGACACACAGTAAGGAAATATTTCTTTAAAATTTGAATTTTTCGATACAGAAAGGTCAAACAAATTAACCACTTAATTGTGCCATGTAGCTATTTCGTCCTCGTAATGATTCGTCAGTAGTACTTATGGTCAGAAGAATGTAAATACATGCATAAAATGCTCAGACACATATGTACAATGCAGAAACACAACAAAAGCGGAAAATGAATCATTAACCTTTATTCATTTGTTAAACATTTACAACTTACAGCAACGATAGAAAAATAGTAATTAAGCTATTATTTTGCGTACACCGCGTCAGAAAAAAAATCCAGCTACAAGTTTGTGTTTAAATCATTCACCCCTGAACTTTCATAATGAACTATTCCTGCCTTTGATTTGGAAGAGTTTAAATGTGTCTTCAGGGGTGAAGGGGTTAAAACACGTTGCACTGGAAACATGTACATTTGTCCCGACAAAATCGATGGTATCTGGTATGCAAATTATAGAGGAGCTAAAAAAGGAGAAAGCCTGTAGATTTTACCGCTTCCATGTGATTCTCTTGATTTTCATGAAAACAGCAGACCAGTATACTTGTTTCAACCGCAAGGGTCGTGTAAAGAATTTGTAATTTTGTTGATTTCATATATACGTGCAGACAAGAAATGTGTATCGAGAACGGGACCTGTACATTTTTAACATGGAAAATGTGTAACATAATACGTAAACTGATAACAAAATGAAGCGTGTAAAAACATTTATCATCCACAACAGCATAAATATAATTCACATAAAAATATGTAGGGTGTGTTTCCTTATCTTTTCTTATATACATTATTTATATTGTGATGCAAACCACTTTACTTCAGAAAGTTGTGATACATAACGACACATTTTATCATTAAAAATGGACAAAAAAAATCTAATACGTCATTTCTTGTCACCCTACTCCCATATCCTCCTCCGCAACCCTCGATTCGGTGAAACCCTTCACTTAAATTTAAAAAGTGAACTGAATGGAATTATTCAAAGTTGACACTCCGTGTGTCGGGAACCCTTTGTAAAAACAAAAGGCCGAGAGGGCCTATATCGCTCACGTGGAAAATAAAGTAACCATGGGAAATTATTATTATTGCATGAAATCTCTCCAATAGTACAGAAGCAAGATTTTAAAGATTTAAAATTCAAATTCCCCTATTGGGCCCCGCCCCTCTGCACCCAGAGGAGCCACGTCCTCCGTTTATACAAATTATAGTCCCCTTTGCCCAAGGATGACCCAGGCCAAATTTAGCCAAAATCAATAAAGCAGTTCAGGACTAGTAACGTTTTAAATGAAAAGTTGATGGACGGACGACGGACGACGGACCCCGTGGTATGGCATAAGTTCACCATGGTTTTTCAGTAACCAGGCTTACTTACTTCACTCATAACACACATTGAGACTCTTTGGATAAAAGAAAAAAAAAGTGGCGATAACGAATCGGTATAAAAAGCCTCAATAAAAATTAAATATTAACCCTTTCACCACTGTAGACCATAATGGACTCATCCAAATCAATGCATGGAAGCTTAAGAGTTTCCAAAATTTACATGTTACAGGGATGAAAGGGTTAAATTTAACAGTCAAACAACCACAACCATATACATTTTCTTGGTTTGTTAACACATCATGGGATATATCTCTTTCAGCAAATTACATGTTGTAGTACATAATGTAGCATAAACCCTTCATTTACCATCAAGTTAAGTGTTTGCCACCGAACAGGAAACGATCACTATGACTTTTAACATACCATAGTACCATTCCATCTACTTCTGAACAGGAAGTTGATCAATTTCACAATTATTAAAAAGCTGCAGAAGGATATGTCTAAATAACTCGGTTGTTAAACGTTTTCGTCGGGTTTGTTAGCATCTTCAATCTTTTCCTTTTTTACTAAATGCGCACCTAAGTGGTATTTGTATCCTGCTTTGGTGGGGAACCCCCTACCACAAATACTACATTCAAATGTGTTAACTCCAGTGTGCGTGGCCATGTGACGTTGAAATGTCAAGTTATGTTTTATTTCTTTGTTACATACACTGCAGGTCTTGAAAGTCTTCTTCTTTTTGCAATCACTTGAATATTCCTTTTCAATAGGAGGAACAGACTTTTTCTTCTTTTTGTGTGTTTTTCCATGTCTCTCAAACCTGCTTTGACTTTTAGTAGCGAATTTACAGAGCTGACATGCATATACAGCTCTTGTATGTGAAAACATATGTCTTTGTACTTGACTTTTAGTTTTGAAACCTTTCCCACAAATGTTACATTTTACTAATGCTGCATCGTTGTCCACAGAGCGATTGGTCCTGTCACTTGACTTACATTTTTTTTTTAAATGTCGATGCTTCCATCGCGATTCGAATTTTTCTCCACAGTCCTTGCATTCCATAATCGTATGCACTCTTTGATGGTAGGTCAATTTCAATGCGCTGTCAAACTTTTTATCACATTTAGTACATGCATGGGATTTTGAAATGAGGTGCTTTCCCAAATGTACTTTGAGAGTTACGAGATCTTTGCAAATTATTCCGCAGAATTGACATTTAAATACCTCAGGCATCTTGTTGGTTGGTATGTTCAAACATTTCTTTTTGTGATGTTTCAGAAGACCGTGGGTAAACTCTTTACCACAAGCATCACATGTCGATGTCCTGTGCATTTCCCAAATATGTCGTTCAATTCGTTTATTCGTAAGAAACTTCTTGCAACACACTGGACACTGAGGTAAATCTCCGTGTTTTCTCATGTGTCGCTCAATTTTATATTTGTCTGACGTCTTACCACAAATATGACACGTGACTACACTGATTCTTGTATGAACAATATCTGTATGTCTTTGAAGACCTCTTGTGGATTTGTATGATTTGCTGCATAAACTACACCTCTTCCTGGCTGAATGACGCGAGAGTTTGTGGTAGGTCAGTTGTTGATTACTCTCGCACACAAACTCACAAAGATCGCACAACTTCATGATGTGGAAACATGCTTTGTGCTTTGCAACGTTTTTTGCGCTTTGAAATTGTTTCCCGCACGTGTCACAATTCCACAGCGTCAGATGCGTTCTGCTATGTTCCAGATAGGCGTCGCTGAGAACGTCATCTCCACATGTGTCACATCTTGTTATATTGTGAACGAGCTGCCGATGTTTCTTCATACTTCTTTCCATCATTCGTTCCCCACATATGTCACATGTACTCGAAATAGCAACTGGTGTTTGCAGAGCCGATCTGTCCGTGGCTATTTTGTGAGCTTTCAGGTGTCTTTTCATGACTATTTCGTGAACAAAGGACTTTCCACAAATGTCACAGGAATGACCTTTCCTATGATGAACTAATTGCTGATGCTTCCATAATAAACTTCTAGAACTAAATGTTGTTCCACATTGCTCACACAGGTGATGTTTTTTTCGATCTCTGCTATTCATTTCCACAGAAGAATGTTCCTTCAGATTGTGGATATTGAAAGCATAGTCACTTTTGCAAATATCACCACATATGTGACATACACGCGTCACTTTTCGAAGATGGTCACGTTGCATATGCAATTGCAGCTGCCTTTTGCCCATGAATACTTTCCCACAATGATCACACATCATTTCATCAGAACACACGTTGTTATGTTGTTTCCAATAATATTCTTTTTTGAATTCCAATTTACATCGTACACACTGGAATAATTTCCTCACTGTCCATACTTGTATTTTGCCAGCATGAGGAGCAGCTGTTTGTTCCTCGTGCATTTTTGCCAACAGATCACCTTCTGTACCTGTCGAAGGGTCATTCACTTGATTGAGTGGTTCAAAACTTGATTTATCATTTAAACTGGTTTCTGGTGCATGGGTACCCATGTTATCTTGTAATTGTCCTGAAGAATTCCAGAAATCTTCTGTCTTCGTATCTTGAAGATTGACAGAGTTTTGACAAATAGTTGAACCATTGGTACCTTTGCTCTCTGGACCCATATACATACTATTCTGAGAATTAATATTTTGCCTATCCATTGCTTCAGCACTAGCTGTGTCAGTAGTCAACTCGTCACCAGTTTTGTTCCTTAAAATGTCTCTTTCGATAGACTGCTCAACTTTTAGCCATTTCGTGTGGTATTTCACATGACCAAGGAATAATAATGCTGCAGAACGATCGTACAGTTTCTCACAAACTGGACATGCAAATTTTTCTGTTGAAGTTCCGGAACAATATCGATTGTAGTACTCGTGCTTTTCCGCTCGTCGTTGTGAATATAAGAGGATCTTTCTGGTTTTTTCCTTGCGGGCTAAACTAGCATTGCTCGACTCATCGGAATGAGATATGGCATGTTTTCTCAATGCTGTCGCAGAATCAAACATCTGACCACATACTGCACAAGG
This sequence comes from Mizuhopecten yessoensis, assembly GCF_002113885.1. Taxonomy (NCBI): domain Eukaryota; kingdom Metazoa; phylum Mollusca; class Bivalvia; order Pectinida; family Pectinidae; genus Mizuhopecten; species Mizuhopecten yessoensis. Next base: position 80,571 of record NW_018408345.1, on the reverse strand, counting down.
TGTTTCAGTGTGGTTTTTCAAAACATGTTTTTTCAAACCTATGTTAGTGAGCAGCCTAGTGCTACAAAAATCACACTGGAAAGTGTACAGTTCAGACAAATGCTTTATCATGTGACTGTCGATCAGATCTTTTTCAGTGAACGATTCACCACATTCACCACATGAATGTTTGGTAATGGTAACAGCCCTCTGCTGAGTTGATGGACGTGTAGGCTCCTGTTTGCTCAACTTTTTCCTGTTGCCAAGTTTAAAAGCTGTTTTACGAATCGTACAAGAACGATTTTGCTTAATCCGCCCCTTTCTGTCCTTTTTTTGCAAGCAAGTCTTTTTACACGACTTAAGCATTACGATAGTGTTTCCTTCTTCAGTTGTAACTCTTTCATTCTCATCACTACCTTTGTTGCATTGGCCCATCTTTCCACATTTGTTTGTCTTGTTACTGTATTTTTGTACTTTCTTCTTTCTGGCTGGGGCTTTATTGTCACTTCTTTCTGCATCAATTTTAGACACATTTTTACGACGAGGGTTGGCTTTCGCTCTAGGCATGACTTCACCTGTTTTAGTGTCACAACTTAGTTTTTCGACCTTTCCTGTTTTGTTAGAGATTGTATGGTCTTTTGAATTAAGTTTGTTTCTGGCTGACTTGAAGTGCTGGTTTTTGCTCATAAGATCCACTTGTTTTCCTTGGATACCAGACATCTCACAAGCAGAAATGTGGGTGCCTTTCACAGATACTCGTAATTGAGGGGAAGTTTCAATACTTTTTCGTTGACTTCCTTTTTCGTCACCTGATAACTGATCCGTTTGTACGTTGTTTTCCTTGCAAACAGCATCACGCTGGTTTGTACGGTTCAGACTTAATGCTTGCATTTGAGGGTGGGTTTTCATATGGGATTTTAGATGCCAAAATTGGGTGAATTTTCTGCAACAAACTTCACAACTGAAGGTTTCTTTTGGATCATGAAAATTCATATGCTGTTTTAATGATCTTGATGTACCGAATACCTGGTCACAAACATCACACTGGAAAGGTCTTTTCTTGGATATTCCATTACCTTTATGGACTTTCAAATGGCGCCGCATATGTTCTGGTGTGAACAATTGATCACATTCAGTACAGGGAACTTTCGTGTGTTTCTCTGTAGTATGATGCTGTAATTTGGATTCACTTGTAAATTTCATGCCACATTCGTCACAGTTGAAAACAAAGACTTTCTTGAAATGTTCCAATATGTGCTTCCTGAATGGAGTCTCCCCATGCAAGACTTTTCCGCACTCATCACATCTATGCGATTTTTCAATTTGCAGTCTCGAATGTCCAACACACTTTTTGGGACAGATCTGACATTCCGTTTTAGACTTCCGTTTGCAAATCAATATGTGTTTCTTGTAACGATAGTTAGTCCAAAACACCCTTTTGCATACATCACATTTCCAAATATTACCTTTTGATAAAATTTGGACTTCAGAGGACAAGGTAACGTTTTTCTGTTTTTCAGTTGCTTTTCCAACACTTAGCACTGTATCGGTCTTTCCTGAATTCTTCTGGCACACACGATCAGTCTGCCCTACTTGGGTAAGACTGATGGCTTGTGTGTGGATATTAAAGTGCATATCAAGGTGTTCACGTTTGATAAATTTTCTGCAGCAAACTTCACAGTCAAATGAGTTTTTTGGGTCATGAAAGTTCATGTGAACTTTCAATGTGAAAGCAAAGCTGAATACCTTTTCACAGACATCACATTGAAAAGGTTTTTTCTCAAGCAGATCATCTTCGTTGTGGATTTTCGAATGCCTCCGCATATATTGTGGTGTCAACCATCTATCACATTTTTTGCAGGGAATTTTCGTGTGTATCTCAGTCGTGTGTTGTTTCAATTTTGTATCATTTGTAAATTTCATGCCACATTCGCCACAACAAACTTTGAATTCTTTCTTCAAATGTTCCAACAGGTGCTTCCGTAAGAGGGGTTCTTCTGTGAAGATTTCACCACATTCAACACATTGATGACATGCTGGAAGAGTTTTCAACACTTTCGTGTTCCTGTCTCCTTTCACTGACACAGGCTCTTCTAATTTTCTCTTTCTTTTTGATTTTTCTTCACAAACGGTAAGGTTTGGTACTTCTGTAGGGCTTTGTTCCAATGTGGTTTGGTTATCTATTTGCCTTGGACTGGATAACGTTTCACTCCTTGTTGCTCTTCGTTTTGTTGTTGATGAATGAGAGGGATTACATTGAGTATTTATTGATGTTGGTGACTTCTGTTGATGGGTGGCTACATGTACTTTTAATTGCTCAAAGTCTGGAAAAGAACAGTCACAAAAATCACACGAGGGATTTTTATGTGCTGCTTCTTTGGCTTTTCCTTTTCGTTGACTCCTGAGTACACGTTTTTGATGACCTTTACTTCGTAATTCTGAGTGAAAACCCTGATCATATATTTGACTATCAAACTGATTGTCGATGTTGTGTATCGAAATGTGGTTCAGGAAAGTCTTGGGGAGTTTGTATATTTTACTGCATACATCACAAGTGTATGGTCCATCACCTAGATGAGTTTTCAAATGCATCGTAAGACAGATGTGCTGTTTAAATGTTTGGCAACATATCTCGCATGTAAAAAGGGTGTCTATGACTGGACAGTCTGGTTTTGTTTCAGTTTGTGATGCACAGGATGCCTCTCCATCCAAAAGCATTCTGTCCTGTCCACTCCCACAGTGTAAGGGTGATGTTATCGTTTCCTGCTTCCCAACACTTGAAGGATTTACCTCAAACACAGTTTGCTTAACATCTACATCTTCGACCAAACCATCACTTTTTTGATACATCTCTTTCATCTTCACTTGTTCTGTCCCTCGCGAGTCATGTGTGATGGCCAGGTCATCTGGTGGCTCTGTTTTAATGGTTTCTTGATCAAGGCTGATGAGATTAGAACTGTCATCTTGTGTATCATTCTGTTTAACCGGCTCCATAGCTACCAATGTGTCATTTATATCAGTTCACTTAGATTACGTTTTTCAGTTATGTCCTTGCTTATTCGTGTGCTGATAACTCTTTCCAATGTGTTGGATGAAGTCTTACAATGTTGTCTTCTGAACTTGCATCATCAACCTGAAAGCATAGGAGAAAGAAATCAGTGCATTGCCATACACAAAATAAGCACAAGAGGCCCAGTGGCTTTAATCGCTTGATAAATAGGTTTATCAAAAGTGTGCAATAAAAAGTAGCTGCAAATAGGCAAAAACTCTTTCTGTTTGCCCAAATTGGAACACAGAGTCTTTTTGATAGCATGATAGCATTCCTTTTTTTACTTCATATTGCATAATATAAGCTGTTAAGAAAGTGTTGGGTTTTTCGACTGTTTTCGTGTTATTTCTAATTATCCTAATTGGAGTAGGTTATTGTTCGAAGTCAGGAACCTATCTCCAAGTGCCCAGTACTAGTAGATGACAACATTTACTTTTCTTAAGAAGTCTTTCGGAACCAGAAAACCATCTATTTGCCCCCACTGGATCAATCCCTTAACTCCCAAATTATGACAGAAAAATGTTGATGGATGACAGACAAAAGGACACTGTGCCATGCATATACTGGTCAACAATCATGATAGCAGTGACAATTGAACGATATTATCATATATCAAAATGACAGTGCTATGTTCATCAAAATAAATAGCAAGACATTTTCAATTTGGGTACTGGTACAAGATAGTATTACCTGTCACATAACAATCAATTTATTACAAAATAGTTTGCTTAATGAACGTATATTTTTACAGTTTAGACTGTGTCTTGTACTCGACTTTTATCCTTTTCTGTAATACACACATTTTTTTAATGAATGATCTTTTCTTACTGAAATATTTTTTAAATCAAGATTTGTGTATATTTTTTTTTGGATAAAATTTGAGTCGCACAAATGATCAATATTCCTGACAAGACTTGGGTCATACAATGTAAATTGTTATCAATTATATAGTGATACACACTTTTAGACTATTTCCAGCTCATATGGGGGAGCCATATCACCACTGGGAGAGCTATGGGCAATATATTGCCATAAACTATCAAATGTCTTTGTAATCTAACATACTATTGTATAGAGCTGTCTTGATAAACTTTACCCACGATTCAATACGTATCTTGATATTTGCACCACGATTCGATGATTTCGATTCGATACACTTTAATTTTAAAATATAAATAAAATGAGATATATAAGCCGTCGATACACTGAAACCTGAAGTGTTTCCACACTTTTGATTTGAAGCTTGCATTTCCGTACCGTGTTCCGCCACTTTGTTATGTTTAGTGAAAATTGCATCCTCGCAGCCGATTGGCTGAGGGTTAAGAGATCAGCCAATGAAATTGACAGTCTAACAGACTTTCGGCTGAAGCGGCATACACTAATATTCAGATCATGGCGTATTGAAAATCAGGGGAAAATATATCGTGAATCGAATCGAATATAAATAATCGCGTTACAAGTGCATCGCGGTGAATTGTGACACCTCTACAGTATTGTATCAGCAAAAATATCTATCTGCAATGTACATGTAGCTGTATGTAAAGACCAGATATCATAACCACCATTACTTTCCAAAATTGGCAGAAAGCGGGTGAAAATGTCTAAGCACGTCTAGATAGGAGGCAGCTTAATCTAGTGGTAGGATGCCGGGATCGTGACCGAAGGGTTGCGGGTTCGAGTCACATCAAGGCACTGTGTTGTATCTTTGAGCAAGACACTTGAGCAAGATACTTTACTCCGCTTGTTCCAGTCTACTCAGCTGTAAACAAGTACTTGGTTTGGCAGTGCTAGAATTGTTGAATGCTAGCTCTGAGCACTGAAATGGCAGCACCGGCCTGAAATGGCAGCACCGGCTGTATGCTCCCCAGGGACTTGAGAAAGATATTGCGGCTGGTTGCAAAGGGCCTATGTATATAATTTGTGAACCACTTAGAGACGACCTACAAACTAGGTTGTTATAAAGCGGTACATAAGAACCTCAAATTATTATATGATTATAATCTGTATATAGATTCTGCAGAGATAATGTTCTACACAACCTATGATGCATTTAAATCAAAGGTAAAATCTGATAATTTAGTAGTTTTGAGGATATTAACCCTTTCACCACTACTGTAGACCATAATAGACTCATCCAGATCAATGTAAGGTAGAGTCTACTAAAGTTACCCAGGGGTGAAAGGGTGAAAGTACTGGGCACATGTCTTAAACCAACAAAGACTGTTATAACATCCTACATGGGACTCTCAGCCTCAGCACATTTCATAAGGATTTTGACAAAAAAACACATAGTGTCAATCAAAACAAGTACTTCACAAGCCATTTTCTAAACTAGACATGGAAATTTAAAGGTTAAGTTTTGACCAAATTTAAACTGCTTTACTATATATATTTTTAGTAATTTTTAAGAGATGGTGGCATCAAAAGCGATTAAAGGCCCAGAAGCATGTATACCACCAGCACATTGTACTTTAATGACAATGTATTGGATAAAATATAGTTTGAATCATGGATAGTGACAAAAACACAGTTGAACAGTTTTAGCACCTTAGCAAGTCTCAGGTGATATATTAATTGTTCTGAGGTGTAATTATATATATATAATGATGAATTGTTTCAAACACTCTCAATTGTTTGTTTCCTGTCATAATTATCACTTGGTTATAAAGAAGTTGGTCAGCATGATGTTTTTTCTGTTTAGTTTAGTTTGATGTTTCTATAAAATTAAGCATATGATAAAGTTTTATTAAACAACTCCTTTTATTAAGCTGTTGGTTTTGATTTTTTCCCTTTTAATGCACACGACTATGTTGTTTTTGTATCTAGATCTCCTTATACAGTGATTAATCTACAATTCCTATGCATGGGTCCTTTTCAATTTTATCGCTAGAAACAACAGGCCCCACATTGTTACATTTTAGTACTTCCAGAAATTCTATGAGTTTCATCAAAATTTGATGAGTATAAGACTCGGAACTCATATATTGTATTGCTGCTACATATCAGGAAATAGTGATGGTGCTTTGTCGTGATACCTTGTTATAACCCCAACGATAATTCATGAATGATACTGGACAAACAAGTCATGAACAATCATATGTGCATAGAGTCCAAAGTTCATGAACAGTCATCAAAATAGTACATGTACCTACTGATTGTCAAATGATGTACGTGTACCCACTGACTGTCACATGATGTACCTGTACCCACTGACTGTCACATGATGAACATGTACCCACTGACTGTCACATGATGTATCTGTACCCTCTGACTGTCACATGATGTAAGCGTACCTACTGACTGTCACATAATGTACATGTACCCTCTGACTGTCACATGATGTAAGTGGACCTACTGACTGTCACATAATGTACATGTACCCTCTGACTGTCACATGATGTACATGTCCCCACTGACTGTCAGATGATGTAGGCGTACCCACTGACTGTCACATGATGTACCTGTACCCACTGACTGTCAGATGATGTAAGTGTATACACTGACTGTCACATGATGTATGTGTACCCGCTGACTGTCACATGATGTACATTTAACCACTGACTGTCACAAGATGTATGTGTTCCCTCTGACTGTCACATGATGTATGTGTACCCGCTGACTGTCACATGATGTACATGTAACCACTGACTGTCACAAGATGTATGTGTTCCCTCTGACTGTCACATGATGTATGTGTACCCGCTGACTGTCACATGATGTACATTTAACCACTGACTGTCACAAGATGTATGTGTACCCTCTGACTGTCACATGATGTACATGTACCCACTGACTGTCAGATGATGTAAGTGTACCCACTGACTGTCACATGATGTATGTGTACGCACTCACTGTCACATGATGTATGTGTACCAATTGACTGTCAGATGATGTACATGTACCAGTCTGACTGACTGTCAGATGATGTATGTGTACCCACTGATTGTCAGATGATGTACCTGTACCCGCCGACTGTCAGATGATGTAAGTGTATCCACTGACTGTCACATGATGTATGTGTACCCTCTGACTGTCATATGATGTCATGTACCCACTGACTGTCGCATGATTAACATGTACCCACTGACTGTCACATGATGTATCTGTACCCTCTGACTGTCACATGATGTCATGTACCCACTGACTGTCACATGATGAACATGTATGCACTGACTGTCACATGATGTACCTGTACCCTCTGAGTGTCACATGATGTCATGTACCCACTGAATGTAACATGACGTATGTGTACACACAGCTGGCTGTTGTGTGATGTACGTTATCTACAGAATATCACATGAGTTACATTAAGACCTATCCGTATGCAAGGATTATACATACATCATTGAACATTTGAATAGTATGGAAATTTCTCATGAATTAATTAGTTTGTAGCATAGCAAAAGATAAGGTTTTTGTGATAACACAATTATCCGTGGGATGTACTTTACAAAAATTATTGAAAAAATAGTTGGCTTTTTCCATAAAGATGGTTAAGATAGGTGACCTGACAACCCAGGCGTAAATTGATCACTTCATTCCTAGTGATAACTAGGCTGCCACAAAATAGACAGACAATACCACCAGGTCATCAACTATTTATGCCTACCAAATGTATCAAAAGTTACAAGATAAACAAAGTACAGTAATTGTGTATAAATAATATATTGACAAGAACATAAAACGATGAAGTCAGTTTTCATAAATCGGTATGTATTTATTGGAGCGAGAGGTATCGTATTGTAGGAAGGAAGCCACTGAAAAGCTTCATCTTTGTCATGGTAGGGATATCCTATTGATTAACACAACACATTAACCCTGAAGGTACATTTGAACTCTTCCAATTCAAAGGCTGGAGTAGTTCATAATGAAATTTCAGGGGTGAATGAGTTAACATACAATTAAATGCTTACCCCCAGCATATTCTAAGGTAATATTTCTTACTTCTGAACAGTTTATTCATATGACCAATCGTTGTAATAGTAAACCACCTTGTTATGCCAGATTATCCTCGAACAAATGCTGAGGTACAGAAATCACAAAGAAAAAGTAACCCTACAATATTTAAACCATAAATATTTTGTTACGAAGATGTCCAGAGTATATAACTAACGACTAACCCTACACTAAGACCATCAATGTTTTTTGATAAGATGTTCAGTGTCCATAACTAAGGACTAACCCTACACTAAGACCATCAATGTTTTGTTATAAGATGTGCAGTGTATATAACTAACGACCAACCCTACAATAAGACCATACATGTTTTGTTATAGGATGTCCAGTGTATATAACTAACGACCAACCCTACAATAAGACCATACGTGTTTTGTTACTAAGATGTACGGTGTATAACCATACAATAAGACCATAAATGTTTTGTTACTAAGATGTCCGGTGTATAACCCTACAATAAGACCATACATGTTTTGTTATAAGATGTCAGTGGATACACTTACATCATGTGACAGTCAGTGGGTACAGGTACATCATGTGACAGTCAGTGGGTACACGTACATCATGTGACAGTCAGAGGGTACACATACATCATGTGACAGTCAGAGGGTACATGTTCATCATACGACAGTCGGTGTGTACAGGTACATCATGTGACAGTCAATGGGTACACTACATGTACATCATGTGACAGTCAGTGGGTACAGGTACATCATGTGACAGTCAGAGGGTACACATACATCATGTGACAGTCAGTGGTTACACATACATCATCTGACAGTCAGTGGGTACACATACATCATGTGACAGTCAGTGGGTACACTACACATACATCATGTGAAAGACAGTGGATACACTTACATCATCTGACAGTCAGCGGGGACAGGTACATCATCTGACAATCAGTGGGTACACATACATCATCTGACAGTCAGTAGGTACATGTACATCATCTGACAGTCAGTTGGTACACATACATCATGTGACAGTCAGTGGGTACACATACATCATGTGACAAGTCAATGGGTACACATACATCATGTGACAGTCAGTGGGTACACATACATCATGTGACAGTCAGTGGATACAGGTACATCATGTGACAGTCAATGGGTACACATACATCATCTGACAGTCAGCGAGTACAAGTCCATCATGTGACAATCAGAGGGTACACATACATTATGTGACAGTCAGTAGGTACACTTACATTATCTGACAGTCAGAAGGTACAAGTACACCTTGTGATAGTCAGAGGGTACAAAGTCTTATTGTAGGGTTATACACTGGACATCTTAGTAACAAAACATGTATGGTCTTATTGTAGGGTTAGTCGTTAGTTATGTACACTGAACATCTTATAACAAAACATGCATGGTCTTATTGTAGGGTTAGTTGTTATTTATGTACACTGGACGTCTTATATTATAACAAAACATGTATGGTCTTATTGTAGGGTTGGTCGTTAGTTATGTAACTGAACATCTTATTACAAAACATGTATGGTCTTATTGTAGGGTTGGTCATTAGTTATGTACACTGGTCATCTTATAACAAAACATGCATGGTCTTATTGTAGGGTTGGTCGTTAGTTATGTACACTGGACATCTTATAACAAAACATGTATGGTCTTATTGTAGGGTTAGTCGTTAGTTATGTACACTGGACATCTTATAGCAAAACATGTATTTTCAACCCTACAATAAGACCATACATGTTTTGTTATAAGACGTCCAGTGTACATAACTAACGACCAACCCTACAATAAGACCATCACCCTTTCCCCAGTTAGGTGTCTGGAGTAACATTACTTTGATAAAGACCTAATTTATATGTACGTCTTGTTTTGTCCTCAACTATTTTGTTTCTGTATATATGCTTTGTATAACACATGCTGTTCGTTACTGTGTTTTGTAACATGGAGAAGTGACATCAAGTGACATGTATAACAACTTGTTTCTGATCCAGTTGTCAGATCGAATAAGATATGTTTAAATCCAAACAAAAATATATAAAAGGTCTAGTAATAATTTTGTAGTAGGAAGAGCAACATAACTATCCTTTAAGAGCAGATATATTTTGTGATTAAGATGTTCACTGTAACCAAATTAAACTATCCTTTACCATTAACATTTAGCTGAACTGTTTTGATATTTAGATGTCATTTGTTACCTTAAAAGAGTTATTCAGCTCCTTCGACACACCTCTGTAACAATTGGTTGAGGCTTTCCAGGATAGCATCTGCAATTTCGATGAAAAAATCCTGCATTTGTTGTTGTTTTTTCATCACAAAGGCGACAAAGTAATTTTTGGAGAAGACTGATCAGGGTAATAAATAAATTCTACTGCAAAAAAAACACCACCATTTATTCTTCACAAACATTTATCAATAATTTCCTGAAAAATTTGGATGGCGAATATTATTTACCTTGATGATGTCTTTTCTATGAAAAGGACTATATATGGTTTGGGCGTACGTGTTTTGGCCCCCAAAATAAATGCATTAAAATTAAAAACCTTTAAATGAACTTTCAAACGACTATTTCTTTAATTTTTAATACTTTCCAAATACTATCATGAAAATATTTATTTGTATTTCTAATTATTGTTGCCATGGTAACAAGTTCAAATTGCATAAATTAGAACTATAGAGCTATTGATATAGAGCGTATTATCAAAGTGTAATGTGTAGGCACCTGTAATACATGTTTAAGAGAAATATAAAGTTTGTTCAAGAGTGCACTCTATGTATGGTAGCTAATTATATAAGAGAAAGACTAGGCGAAAAACTGTCAAAATTGACCGAATATTCAAATTCCATTAATTTATGCAAATATTAACTGGTTACCATGGCAGCCATAATTGAAAACACAAATAACAGTTAACATCAAAGTATCAGGGAAGTATTCAAAATTTAAGAAACAGTTATTTGGAAGTTCTATTGGATAATTTTAATTTTGATGGATTTAGGGGCCAAAAAAAGGAAGCATAATGTGTAGAATAGATCAATTTTCTGTTTAATTTCCTGTATGTAAAGATTGTGTGTGGCTTAACAATTTTATAGCTGAATGTTTAAGTCTTTTTTCGCCAAACTATTTAAAAACACATAGATTTGATATTTGAAACTACCAATTGCAAGCACTACAAAAAACTAACCCAACGTTGATGACTTGTTGCCAGCTTTCTGACAAACACGTGCACTTATACTGTGCATGCTATCTTCATCTGTGCATTTTTGGCACTGCAGACTCTACAAACGTCAGACTACAAGATCTGGGCAGTCCTGTGATGAGCAGGGGTATTTCATTTGGATCAAATACCTGCAAAAAATAAAATCATAATAAACAATACAACTTAATCATTTACTATATATGCTAACTCTTTTATTCACATTAATATTTGAAGTTTAACATTAATTATTCTTACCCTGGACAGGTGTATCCGCACTTTTACCGGTGTGAGATTTCCTTGTCTCACACCCTAGGCTTTGAGAGGGGGGGGGGATTCCCCTTTTCTTAACAATGGCATGACGTCACTTCAACAATACAATGACGTCACATCAACAATTCATCAACTTCATGGCAACCCTGAATTTAGCATGTAACGTTATCATTGCATTGTGTATATGATACACAACGGGAAAACAGGGTATACTTAAGAGAAAAAGAATCATTCACCCCATTGTGGGTGAGATAGGGGAATCTCAACTCTTAGGGAAAGATTCTTAAGTTGCAAAGCCTCGTGTTTGGCAACTTAAGAATCTTCCCCCTCGGGTTGAGATTCCCCCAAGGGGGTGAAAGATTCTATTAGTGACAATTGCACATGTCTTGACACATAAATACAACATTACTGGCAAAGGTTTGGGTCATAGGTCAATACACCACATGTACTGACCATGCATATGGTCAAGCATGCTAATTACTGCATGTTATTTCGGTTTGTTAAGTTATAGTATTTAAACTATCATAGTTTCCCTTACATTTTACCTGTACAGTTTTAATTAGTTATCTGATCAGGTTATAATAAACATTTTCCATGATCTGTTAAAGCATTGCAAACACCTTAGATTAAACAAATACACAAATATAAATATGTACATTTAGACATGTTTTAGAAAGTCATTTTCAGGTAAATATTGACCTACATCAATGCAGGTGACTTGGAAGGTATGTTTTACATGTAAAATGAAGATGAGACTGCATATATTTGATGGCTGCAAATTAAATCTCAACAGGAACTTTATGAGCAAACGATCACCTCATTACAGCTATATAACTTCCCTTCATATTCACTTGTATAATCTCTCAACCCAAGAAAATCAAAATCTGATATACATACATATATGTTCAATTCACTTACAATGACTCTTATGAAACAAGAAATTTTATTCACAGACTAACTCACAATGCCACTCCAAATTGTTTTAAGAAATTAAAACAAAATCCAAAAAATGTCAATTATATCCACTGTATCATGTCACATCAAGTGAAAATCCTTAAATCTAGAGAGTAAAATAATACAGAGAGTAAAATGTTACAGTTTAAAATGTTTTAATCTAATCTGAGAAAAAAAAATCAATAAATCAAGGAGTTCTACTGATTTCGAAAGTATACAACAAATATCTTTAATAAAGATACATAGCAGAGTGATATACATATGTGGCTTTTAAGTCTGAAATAGCTGTACTTTTGGATCTACTGTACATGTGGACAAGCAAGATATTCAGAAACTTTTTATATTCATAGACCCTCTAAATCTCTGGACAGTTAAATGATGTGTTACATGCAGATTTTCAAATCCATAATCAGATACAAGATGTACATAAGAGAATAATGAGAAGTCATTGAAGCGTAAAATGTAGGTCCAATATGGCATCCTCTACCTAGCTTGATCACAAATGCCAGTTTCATAAAGTCATTGTAAGTGAAATAAACATATATATCAGTTTTATCTAAGTACACTTACCCAGTTACTGAATTCAAGGTTTTTGTGACAGTGATAAATTGTATACTTGTGAAACTGTCCAAGAAATGTCCAATTAAGCTGTTTTTGATCCCTTAAATTTGAAAATATGTTTCAGCACATTGCTTACACTCCATATAATACAATAGCCTATTAATGGTGGTTGTCTATACACTTTACAAAACAACTTGCCCAAAAACATTAACCTCAAGCTTGCCCCAAAACTTGAACAAAGTCCAATTAAGCTGTTTTTGCACTTATTTTGTTCTTCACAATTAATTTGGACTGGCTGCAGTGGAAATTGATCAGAACAGAAAGCATCAGTAATACAAAAGAGTACATAACACTGGTGAGTGTTGACCATCAGTCGAGTTTGGATTACTTAAAACCAGTGTCCAGTAGAAGAGCTAATTTAGAAATGTAACACTGGTGGCAGCACTACATTTAGGTGTGTCAAAAATTAATTTACTTCCATGTGTTGTTTGGGCCTGGTCAACACAAAAACTAAGAATGCAGCCAGGGAATTTTTTTTTGTGTTTTCATTTTACATGATTAAAACATTATGTATTTGATGTTATTCATACTTCATTCACTGAGGTAATCAGGAGATTTTCTTCACAAAATAATGACTTTTTTTTGGTTTAAGACCCTTTCGTGTCCAGGGGTGTAGGATAGGGAAATTTTACCCAAGGGATTTTCAAATTTGGTAAAACCTGAGGCTTTGTCGAGGGTTTTGCCAAATTTGAAAATCATGAGGGTGGAATTTCCCTATCCTAGTTCCTACACCCTTGGGCATGGAACAGTATTTTTCTCTCATTCCAACTACCAGAATAAGCTCAGAAACCATGAAAATGCCTGTGGACCATTTTGAAAATATCATTTTCCCCCCAGAACATTTTTGACGAAAACAAACTCTTCAGCAGGATTTAGCATACCCCATATGTGCATACAAAGTTTGCACAGAAGAAATAATTTCATCTTTCTAATTCTTACATGCATGTGTACAATAAAAATTTTGTAAAATTATAACAATACAATGATATTGCTTTGATGATGATAATGATGCATTGTATGAAATATGATGAGATGTTGTTTTGTATAAAAAAAAAAGTGATGATGAAGGTGATGAGGATGGTGCATGTCTGTGAGATGTGTTGGTAATGAGGCTATTGTTTATGATGGATGATGCTTGATGAATGATGATTATGACAATTGCTAATTTGATGAAGATGTATAATATTGCACACTAAAATGAAAATAAAAATAAAATTGAAAACAATAAAAAATATCGTAAAAGGTTTCAATTTCATCACATCGCCTTTTCCGCATTGCGGCATCAGAGAGTTCCAAATTTGTAATGTCACGTCATTCTTACGTCACGTCTTGTGAAATGGGGTGTAAGATAGAAATTTCCTACACCCCTTTCTTTACCCTGGATAGCTTTATTTTACACACACGGAAATGAGAGAATATATAATTCTTTCATGCCCACGGGTGTAGGATAGGGAAAACCAGAGGGTGAAATTTCCCTACCCTTCCAATCACCAGAATAAGCTCAGAAACCATGAAAATGTGTTTGGACTGGCCACCACTTTGAAAATATCAATTTTTCTCCTGAGCTTTTTAGACGAAAACGAATTAGCCAGCCAGATTAAGCATATCCCATATCTGCAAACATCGTTTGCACAGAAAAAGTAATATCATCTTTCAAACATGTACATTAAATATATAATTAAAGGTTTTAATTTCATCACATAGCCTTTTCAGCATTGCGGCATCTGAGAGTTCCAAACCATTGTGACGACACTTTACGTGAAATGGGGTGTAAGATAGACATATCCTACACCCCTTTCTTTCCCTGGACAGCTCTATCCTACACACAGGGAAATGAGATAAAAAGTTTTTCCTACCTACACCTACCCTATTTTTTTTGAGCCACAGTATGACTAATCCATACCTAAAAAATGTTTCGTTTATGAAATAAGGTCGGACCTATTAATCAAATGCTGCTTTCATGAGAGCCTGGACAAAGCGTTTGAATGCCTGCATAAAAATGTTACATTTTAAAAACGAACAGGACCAAGGTATTAGTTCGGGCCGATTAAGTTCTAGTTCTACGATAGTTATATATATTCCCCTTTATCAAATCAATTAGTGCTTCGTAATTAAGATCGATTTTCGAACAAAGTACACATTTTTTAAAATGATACTTTACGTAAATATGTTAAATGAGTATACCAATGGAAAAATCGAAATACTTTGTGGATATAACACTTACAATTTGCTATGGCGTGCAAAAACTCCTATGGCGCTAAATCTCCTATGGCGTACCTACAATGTATGGCGCGAATTCCCCTAGGGCGCATTTTAGTGTGACCGCAGATTTGTGAGTAAAATCATAAAATCCAAACACAAAAAATATAACTTTAAAAGTACTTACAGCGAACTCAGGTATCACTTAATGGTATATATTTGATATGTTCGTAACATCAATAAACATGCGTGTTATGTTTGTTAAAAGCCCCTGTTCAAGGGATCATGAGCATAACCCTTTGCTGCTTCATTGTTTGATAAATCCTAGGAGAGCTTACTCAGAAACTGTTACCGTTCAGTGAAACAACTGCTTAAATTTACCAGTTATTGAATGACACACCACGATTAAATTAAGGTTTGTTTACCTGCCATTTCATCGGCTCATTTTGTGTTTGACTGTCAAACAGGAAGTGACAGGGATATAGTAAGCGCTGGTCAGGTCCTGAAAGTTCCGGAAACAAGTCGATTATTGACACGATGCTAATACTTGCATAAAACAGAACAGTTTTTATAACTAATAAGCATGGTTATTCAATATAATGGTGATGATGTCGATCCATTTTGTTATCTTCCACAGGTGAAACTTTAACTGTAAGCAACAATATCAATAATTTGCATCTGGGAACAAGATTCTAGAAAGAGAAAAAGATTATACCTGTATATAAACTGAAAGCAATTGCTCGATAGCTGTTTTCTCAGAAAAAAATCCAGACTACAGGGTTATCTTTGGTTAAATATATCAAATTCTAAGAATAGCAAGACTAAAACTTAAAAATTCATCAATGCATTGCATTATTATACAGAGTTTTTTTTTTAATTTTTATTAAAAAATTCTTTAAAAATATCCCGGTTTATTCTACAATTCAGATAAGAAATTATGTTTTCATTCGAGTTCCAGGACCGCCATGGAAATGTAACATTGTCTGCCTGGTAAAACACAACACGTTTACTTTTAATTTCCATTTAGTGAGATATAGAAATGTTTTTATTATTTTTATTTTTACACAAAAATGTGAAATTGCTCGTCGAGTACAAGTAATAATAGAATAATAATCCATTTAAGAATATAAAATAAATGACAGAAAACAAATGTATGCTCACCTGAGAGGAAACATTTAGATGATCATTAGTTGTAGCTTGTGACGTTGATGTTCTATTTGTGACCAAGGAACATTTTGTACGTAGTGATGTCCCCGGAACAACTACTCGGACTTTCTTGGGGTGGTAAGATACCGGTATATGTAGCAGGTGGGATTACAATAACTTTGCTATCTTGTGTCACAAATCAAGGTGTGTTTGATGAGTAATGCAACATGTTTTTACTTAATCATCTATGTTTTTACCTCCTCATGGATCTCATCAACAATATTCAATAAAATTGATTAATGATATTCCGTCTTTGCGTATTGTNCGGTATATGTAGCAGGTGGGATTACAATAACTTTGCTATCTTGTGTCACAAATCAAGGTGTGTTTGATGAGTAATGCAACATGTTTTTACTTAATCATCTATGTTTTTTACCTCCTCATGGATCTCATCAACAATATTCAATAAAATTGATTAATGATATAGCTTAGAATAAGATG
The DNA here is from genome assembly GCF_002113885.1 of Mizuhopecten yessoensis. NCBI lineage: Eukaryota > Metazoa > Mollusca > Bivalvia > Pectinida > Pectinidae > Mizuhopecten > Mizuhopecten yessoensis. Next base: position 63,724 of record NW_018408345.1, on the reverse strand, counting down.
TACTTTATATATTGAAAATGCGAAAAAAAGTTTCATAGAAACAAGGGACAGTATATTATACATCCCTGATGGAAATATATGTAGAAATAAAGAGATCTTTACTACGTTATTAATCTATAATTATGACTACGGTAAATAATTAAGTCCTCCTCCTCTTCTTCTTCTTCTTCTTCTTCTTCTTCTTCTTCGTAAAACATAATGGATTATTGTAAACAGACGAATGTAGGGTCATGGCTATTAATACATGCATTTCAAGATAAAGACTCACCAAAATGCTTAGTTCACGTTATGCTGTATAAAACACAAGATCGTACAATCATTACCAAGATTGAAAGGATTTAATTCTCATTACTATTGCCTACGTCATGCCGTTATATGTTTTCATTAAAAGCACGCATCTTGATTTTGTTCTACCTGTACCTTGAAATGGTAAAATTACATATAGTTTTCGAATAGCATGTCTTACACGTGTATTGCGCTCCTAACTTTGTGCTGCAGTCTTCCTATATTTAAAACAAATGAGACTGTCCTCGACGATGAATTTCCCTGCATGTCCGGTAATATTTTTGCGATAATAACACTTCTTTTTTTTTGCTTTGCCTTTTTTTTCTATTCTGACGCAACAAAAAAAAAATCCCGTATATTTTGTACTTTGGCATCATTTGTTTGTGTTTAGATAATAATTAAAAATACTTGAGCCAATTGGAGGGTAAAACAATTCATAAAACAAAGCGTAGCTGTACTGTACACGCGTACAGGGATTTGTTGACATGATTCCATAGAAGATAACTCAATAGGTATGTTATTAAAATATAAATAAAATGTTCCATTGATTTAAAACTATTTTTCACTTTACTAAGGAAAATGATCACTTGCCTAAATATTAAAGATGAAAGAAGAAAAAAGTGTATCTGAATGTGGATTCGAACCTACACCGTTCATATTTATGTTCACAGGCTAACTACGTTAGACATTAGGCTACACCGGACATAGACAAATTTTGAAATACAAACTCCTTTAACCCAAGAAACATCTGTTGCAGTTTTAATAACTTAAACAACCCTGTTTTTCATCATTTTGAGCACTTTCCCAAAGGAGGATCACTTTTCCGTCATCCGATTTGTTTTTACATATTACATCATGGAATCAAAAAGTTTATTCAAAAGTTGGTCCTCGGATGGGAAAGTATTAAAAGTATTTTTTAAAGTATTTTAAGTATATTCAATTGGTTTTATATCTATTCCATGCAGTTTTGCTATTAAAAATTATTTACTCGTCAATATTTTTTTCCGTTTTCAAAAATGCCGACTTAGGGAAATACGGGCAGTTTTCCGCCATACCTCTTTCATATGGTGGTCTATTTTGGCACTGCAAACATAACTGCGGGGGTTTGGGGGACTTCAGTAATGGCCCCCATTACAGTTAGTATTTGTTTATTATTAGAGTAATATTTAATGTAAACCGTACCAGTAGAAATTGTGTTTATCACTGTAGAAAGACAGACAAAATAATCGTTTTATGCATGTAAAATTAATGAACTACATGACAATTTTGTCAATTATAGATTTACAAGTGATATAAAAGTAAAAACATAAAAAAATCCATCCGAAACGTCACCAGTTGGTAACTTAATTCAATATTTGGCCAGTCCAATATTGGACAGGACCTATTTTGAACTAGTCTTTATATTCAACTTCTAAACACGTAACTATAACGCCCCTTTTTAACACAGTTAATTGTGGACGTTTCGATGGCCAAGGACTATTCCACAGCAAACAGCATGAGCAATACCCTATAGGCTAAAGATGCCAACTGGGTCGGAAGAGGGACACAGTTTGTTCCCATAGGAATCCATTCAATCTGCAGGAAAATATTGCCACTGAACTCATCAAAGACATTATCAACCAGGCACTCAATCATTCTCACAATGACGCCCTCAGTATATATCATTTTAATGTTTGTTGTGCTTTTCAAACAAATATGCTACACAACCATTTCTTTTTCTATCGCCACCTTTCGCTTTTCACGGAAAAAAACCCCCGCATAAATAGAACGAAGACATTTCTTCAGTTCGGTTTGGGGTATTGGAATATAAAGAGTCGGTAAGTTGGATGTGTGATAGAAAAAAAATTCCAGGAGAGAATGTTCAAGAATGATCAAAAAATGTTTTGATATTTTTTAAAACCTATATTCCATTAATCCTTTTTTGAAGTATACTTTGCCACTATACGACTGTAACACTGATTTACTGGCTCTAAGAATGACAATACAAAGTATGATTAATGGTTTGACTTTGCAATTTGAAAAGTTAACCATGAAATGTGTTTTATATAGATTCTCGTGAAATTTCGGAAACCAATACAAACGAGGCAAGTCCGTATCCTTATTATGAATGAAAATTTGAAGAGATTGCAATGAATACAAAAGCGTGTTTAGCTAGGATTTTCCGAAAAGTTGGAAAATGTATAGATACGGTTCCTTTGGTAATGCTATCTGTATAGTTTGGACAGTCCCCAATAGGTCACGTGACAGTTTGGTGTGATGAAGATGTTATTGAAGATTAACCACGCACTCCGATAGGTTATACGTTCCACTAATTTTGTCTGGCCGGTTGACTTCTTCCCACGACCCCTTACCTGGTTATATATTGTTTTTATGTCGCTGACGTTTTAGGCAACTGTTATGTGTTAGTGACATGATTGACTTTGGCAATTGGTCATTAGCTACATTTTTAAGTCCCTTGATTCTGCATTAATCTCCGTGTACGCAGTCTAATGGTTCGTGTATTGTATTCACTAAACGCAATATCCGGAAGTGCTAGGACGAGAGAAGATAATCAAGTCACTGTTTTAACATTATTGATATTTATTATATAATGGTCTGCATTGGTTTTAGTTTTTTTCCCATCTTATATATGATAGATAGTTCACATTCTTCCCTATATACACACGTTTACCTTTCTGCAGTGTTTCCAAATGTACTTGGCCAATATATTTGATATAAAATATATATTTTCAATAAACTATAAGAATGCACATTGTGTAACAATTTATTAACGCCAATTTGCTTTGTATGTAACCCATTGTGTCTGTAACCTCTTGTCAACCCACTCACACTCAGTGGTAATGGTTCGAGGGTATAAATGAGGCCAAATAAATAATAAAACGTGATGATTTTAATTTTGTAACAATTATAACGGTACAATAAAGATTACGACCGTACTGGATACAAACCCACTTACACATGCACAGTGATAATGGTTCGGGGGTATAAATGAGGCCAACCAAATAATAAAACGAGATGACTTCAATTTTGTAACAATTAACGGTTCAATAAAGATTACGTCTGTACGTGATACCAACACACTAACACAGAGTACACATTGATAATGGTTCGGGGGTATAAATGAAGTCATAAAGAATAAAAGGCGATATTTCTAATTTTGTAACAATTAACGATACAATAAAAATTACGTCCGTACTTAATAAAGCCTTTAATTGAAAAGGCTAACAACAAATGCTTTCTTTTCTCTCTCAAGTACTCCCTTTTGAAACATGTTGTCAATTTGATGAAATCCTCGGGATGTTATTGTTATGTTCTTGCTTTGAGACTGAAATAGGTATTTTAACGTGGATTATGAAATATTATTGATTATTTCATTGAACTTGTTCCCTTAAAGCTGTTTTATGTCAATGTCACATTAGGGACAAGATACTAAGTACGCGTACTATCCGGTACATTAAAATACACATGAATTATAAATAACCAAAGTAGCTGTTCCGAGTGTCGTCAAATTTAGGCCTTTGATCAAAGGATATGGTTACCTTGGACACAACGATATTTTTTATAATTATCAGAACTCTAGAGAAAGCGTTTTTGATAAAAACTGAAGATAAACGGGTCCTAAAAGGATTTTCAAAATAATAACACTAATGTTCATTTGTATATATATAAAAATAGCAACAAGAGATAGTTAAACGACTTAAAACTGACACCTTGGGAACTTTTGCATGACTGCGTCCACATGTCAAAACATTTAAAGTTGGTATTTAGATATAGTTATAATTTGCCAACAGCGAGGTCTAAATATACATTCCTTGTTTTTCTTGTCTTTTCTGCATATAGATAGAAATCTTGCAAATAAGTCAGCATACAAATTGTTTCCACCTTCACGATTTTATTGTCATACCTTAGTATAAACTAGTCACTTGCGCTGTCGCTGTCTACCAGTAATGATGTAATAACTTGTTTTCGACATTAATAATTAACTGATGTCACGGCCAGACCGCGTATAGCTTGTTAAGTTAAGTTGTCATTGGCGACATTTATATTTTTTTTCATCTTCCGTCATTTTTTTTAGGTTTGTGTATCGTCGTTGATGTAGCGCGCACCATCAACATTTTGTTGTTTTCAACTAGCATTGTCCTTGTCAGTATGCGTAACCAATATCACTCAGTTTTATCAACCATCATAAACCTATCGGCGGCGTTTTATTTTATCAGACATCATCGTACCAACATATCTAATTGACGTTGTAACAACGTTGTGATATGGTTACACCACAATATATGTTAAATGATATACGATTAAAAAAAATCTAGAATTGCACTTTGTTGCTGAAAATATTAAAACGTATCGAACTGTGTTATATTTTACAATCATGGACATCAGCTGAGGTCTATCCCTGATTTACGAACCTGGTCTGAACAATATTCCCTGAGGCCGAAGGCCAAGACTGAAGTTAACAATGGTTTTATTATATGACATTTTACAATGAGATTAACTATTCGTCTACGCTGTTAGCTTATGAACAATTGATTGTTTTACATGTACTGAAAGTACTCGATTCGGCTACGGTTTGTTTAATACTTGGCCATTGATATGCGAAAGTATATGAGCCCCCTCATCTCGATTAGAATTGACATCAACTCGTACATATTTTACACCATTGTGTACATACGTTTCACTGATGAAGGTGACAGAGTACATACCGTACTTGTCATCTAAATGTCACATATAAACAGTTTTTGGTTGTGCTACATGAATCTTTTCACAATCTATACTTGTCAACATGAAAAAAAAATGTGTAGAAATAATTTACTGATACCTTCTGTTACACGTTTTGGATCAAACACCAATAGCAAAGTTAAATGTCTTATACCGTCTTACTGAAAGTTTCTGTTATGTAAATGACCCCCCCCCTAACTTTGCTACTCACGTTATATCAATTATAATGGTTTGTTGATACATATGTACATGTATGTTTTATTATTAAAATTTGAATTATTAAAAATCAAGAATAATATATTCTCACATTAAGCTACCAACCGAAGTGTTAGCTGATATCCAGACAGAATACATTTACTAGTAATTTACATATATATTGTGTACATGAACAAAGGTTTTACTTGATAAACAATAAAAAAAATACTTAAAAAAATATTAGAATTCAGAAAGGGATTTTAGTGATACACCTTAAAATGTTATATATTTGCAGGAAATACGACACCATATTTTTTAATTCACAACAGCAAATTTAAGTAAGTTTTTTACTGAATTCAATGGCTATATACAAATGTAGCTGCACTGTGTTGGAAATACAGAGAGGAGTTAGAGGATTTACCTTTGTACGCCACGATGAACTACATGTTTAAATAACTTGACATTGAATATTTGAAAATCGATCTTGCACTCTCTCAAGCCCGTTTATCTTTATCGTTGGTATTGAAGTGTTTTTATCACTTCCCGCTATATTGGAGTACCGCTGCGTAATCCATTACACACTAATGTTTGCATAAATAAATGAACGGATTTTCTTCTGGTAGCCAGTCGTTACTGCATTTTCCCAAGCTCTTGCATCTTAAATTATACAAATTTTAACGTTAAATATGATAATGACGTCTCTATGACCGATTTCAAATCACGGTAGCATGCATGCGTTAATTAAGTGAAATTGATTCTGCAAGAGATCGATATTCTGTGAAATGTTATATACCAAGGAAATAATGTGCTACACAGTCATCTTATCCACTAAATAAGCGCAGATGAATTTTGTATTCATTTTTACATAAGGAAGTAGTCAAGATCATCATCGATACATTATAAATAATTTAATACAAATACGTTTGTGTGTATCATAACCAATCTGACCTCCAATGAATATTACTGTGAATTATTACAGGTCAAGGTCGTCATCTGAATATTATAGATATTATGAAACATACATGTTTGTGTGTATTAAAACTGATCGGGTCTTCAATCTCTATTACTGTGAATTTTTACAGGTCAAGGTCGTTCATGGAATAATATAAAAAGTAATAGTATACGTTTGTGTGCATTACATTGACCTGGCCTCCAAACTGTTTTTCTATTCATTATTACAGGTCATATTTATCGTCAGAATGTTATAAATAATGTTGACACATATACGTTTTTGAGTAATATAATTGATCTGGTCTCAAATTTCTATTACTACTAATTATTACAGGTCAAGGTCGGCATCTGAAAATTATAGATGATATGAAACATATAGGTTTGTGTGTATTTTAACTTGTTTGGCCTCGAATTTCTACATGAATCAATTACTATATAAATATAAAGAGATGATGGATAGAACTTTAAGTAGAACCTTTTGAAATAATATCTGTATTGATGATGCAAGGTGTAGGTGAGTTGCATTGTCACTTTATCGACTTAAGAACAAAGAAGAAAACACAGGCGATTTTTGTTTGAGTGTTAGTGCGTCAGAATGAAACGTCAAAACAATGACAGAAAAATTAAAGAGCCACACAACAGAAATAGATCTTCCGTTTTATTGTTGTCGCTTTTGAATGCTATACCAAGAGTCGGTTAGACCTGTAATTCCATCCCATCGTCGCCATGGCTATTGTAACAACACCCCCATATTAAATAATGTCATTATGTGGCGACGGCCTAATGTCGTGTACATTTTTTTTTGGTCTTATTCCTTAAAGCATGTCGCAAATGACGATAATGGTGAATAGTTAACATTATAACCTGATTCCCGGATCGGACGCCGGTGTAACGTTGAAAATTGACCCCCGTTGACAATGGAACCAGGGTCAGTTTTCAACGTTGAAAACGGAACCGGGAGCCGTTGAAAACTGACTCTCTCGTTGAAAATAGACCCCTATAAGATGAAATTGACCCGTTTTTCCAAAGTACCAAAATGATCTCGTGTACCTGTGCGTCCATCGTCCGATCAAATCAGGTCAGTGTGACCTATTTCTCAATATTTGAAATACACTAACAGACATTATCATGGTGTTCAGAAATATGCATATTCTTTTTACCTTAATAACGTAAATTTGGAATACTACTAAAAAGTGACTTCGGGTTCAGAAATGAACTCAGAATTGTTGTTTCATCTAATTCGGTCAATTCGACCTACTTTTGAAAATTTGACCTAGATTACTCAAAATTGCCAGTTGGGTGAGAAATGAACTTAAAACTGTTGTTTCACCTAATTAAGTCACTGTGATCTTATTTTAAAAATTGACATAGATTACTCAAAATAGCCACTGGGGTGAAAAATAAACTTAAAACTGTTGTTTCACCTTATTAGGTCAATGTGACCTTTTTTTTTAAAAAAATGACCTACATTATTAAAACTGCCATTGGGTTCACAAATGAACTTAGAACTGTTGTTTCACCTAATTAGGTCAATGTGACCTACTTTTGAAAAAATGACCTCTATTACTAAAAAAATCCATTCGGTTCAGATATGTACTTAGAACTGTTTTTTCACCTAATTGACATACATTTGTGATATTGTCCTGCATTATAAAACTTGTCATTGGATACAGAAATGAACTTTGAACCGTTATTTCGTGTAATTAGGTCACTGACTTTAAATCTAGTTTGTTGCCGGTAGTAATATATGTTAACATGATGGTACTCATTACCTCAGTGTTCACCCTCATATGCCACGATAAATATGCCTCCATACGTATCGTTTGATAATTTAAGTGTGTATGGGGTTGATTAATACTTTTTTCAAACTTTGTGGGACTATGATAATGAACTAGATATGATATGCGGAATATGAAAAATCGAGATGTTAAATATTTATTGCATTATTTCATCATGTTAATTATTTATGCAATTTCTCCTTAGGAGGGGGTTCAGTTACAATGAACTACATCAATAACCTATTAATTGTAAACTGACAGCACCTAAATCGATTATTGTAAATGTCCAACCGCTGTATTTTTATCACAAAGTCATACTTCAGTCATGATTGTCAAATATTTTAAGCAGTTTGGCAGATACTTTCATTGTTGTTTAAAGCAAAATAGGCCTGTTTGACATTACTTTATCAATAAACCGCCGCCATGCCAAATGTCGTATAATTTACAGACTAACTATCATGTGGCTCTATCAAACCTTTAATATACAACTGGAATAGAACATCGCTTAATTGTTAATATACATAGATAGAAATATTTATCTGCTTCAAAATACCAGCGAGTTTCCACATCAACTTCATTGCTATATTACAACAAGAGGACCGCAAGTAGGAACAATATACGCTCGTCCCGTGCCAATCTGACATACTTAAAATCCTTCTGATGCATTTTGGTATCTGAATGTATGACAAAATGGAAATGTAAGGAGAAAAAACAGTATTGTATTACTCTGTAAATTCGAGGACTATTCCTGGAATTTTGTGCAAGGAGAGTTCACACTATACTTTACCAACTTAAGCTGAAGTAATACATATATATTTCACATATCCGTTATGACTTATTGCCTCCTCATTGTATATAGTTCAAACCATGAAAATAAAAATTGAAACTGCCCCTTATTGTCAAAATTCTATTCATCTTACACCATTTAACCCAAAGATATTTCTATTACTCTAATTACTAACAAATAATGAGTGTATATAAGGCTTTTTTTGGGCCCCGTTATATCCGGATTTTCTTCTCCTTAATTTGTTCAAAGATGTCTTATTGTCTCACAGCTAGCATTCAACAGTTCTAGTATTTCCCAACCACGTAATCATTTATAGTTGTGTAGACTGAAACAAGCGGAGTTAATTACATATATCTTGTTCAAAGATACACCACAGTGCCGTGACTCGAACCCGCAACCCTTCGGTCACGAGCCAGGCGTCCTACCACTAGACTACCGTGCCTCTATTTTAACCTGTCGGTTTGTCAGAAATTCTTGGATTATATTCATATGATTTGTAAATGAGTTCATTTTAACTCAACATCTACGGTTTAATGTGTTTACATTTTAAAGTTTTGATAATCTTATGAATGAACTCAGCCAGGTATAGAAGCAAAATCAATTCGGCCAGAGGTGTGGTATAGTTTAAATTTCTCATAGGGACCATATTGGCAGTTCAGCGCAAGATGTGATCAGATTTCTGACTTTAAAAATCTTGTGTGCCGTAAACAACACGCCAGATACTTGAAAATAAATTTTAAAGGCAATACACATTAATATATTACAAATAAAAGAATTCAATGATGCATATAACCAATTATAAAGCTGATAAACTTTGAATGCCCTAGGTAAGTTGTATGTATATGTGTCAATGACAATTACTGATCAATACAAGACATACAAACAATGTTCGTCCGTTTGAAATGAATAATATAACAAGACTGGACTATTAATTCATCGTAATATGTTTTGTCGCTGAAACATACATTTAATAGCCATGGTAACTTTCTTCTTATCTTTTCTTCTTCTTCTTCTTCCATGAAAAAAGTACGCCATTAATAGCATGTCGACATTTTCCCCATTTCGAAAACCATTTTCAACACAAAAGTATCAAATCTGCGGATACGAGCATTTATCACAAGGGACGTGATTCAGTAAATCTTCAGCTGATGTCGTAGATAATCGGAATCCAGAAATGAGGGCACAATCTCATGTAAAGTGCTATTATATATGGCACATCATTAAGCAGAGTCTTTAATACAACATTTTGCCTACGATTGGTTTATTTCGTACAACCTGGCACAACCTAATTATTTTTTGCTGTGTCTATCATAATATCATTTGCGATGCCAAAAATGTGGCTAAAGTAGGAAGGATTCAAAGACACGCCCTTTTACGTCTGCATTTTAGGCGCTTCTACACAGACGTCATGTACACAACACCCTATATATCTATATTGATTTGTATGCATATGGAGATAGATGTTTTGAAACGTAATCTAAAATGCTGGTTTGTATGCCTATCTATAACTGACACTGTAAGAATACTACTATTCCTGTGCTGTAAAGCGCCTTAGAGTGTGTTTGTTTTGGTTGTGTTTAAAGTCCTATTAACAGTTATGGTCATTTAAGGACGTGCAAGGTTTAGAGTAATTTTGCAAATTATATAGAGCGCCATCTAAATGTTTATTGCGATATGTGATGGCAACTTTGTTAGATGTTCGCATGGTAAGTGTAAAGGTATACATGTGTAGTTGCTACGTCTATTATTATTTGATCGATACCTGTCTGGTACAAAGGTAATGCATATCTATGTGCGACTTCAGAGTGTTTTCAGCACTGCTTCTGACTTGTCTCATCACTATGACGGACCAGAAACAATACCTTCGGTTCTACTTCAGATTCACTTTGTACATATTGATGCTCTTCGCCAATTGTGAATGTACATGCAATGATCTTCAAGATTGTTTCAAAAATTTAAGATTTGGGCGGATTATCGGACATACCATTAAGTCTAAGAATGGCTACGGATACAGGGATTGCTTCAATGAGTGTGTCCGGCATGCCAACAGCTGTTCGTCTTTCAACTACGACCGTTTCACTGGCTTCTGTGAACTGACCAATACCACATCGTCATCAGGAAATCCTGTAGCAGATAGTGATTTTATAAACAGTTTCATACCAAACACTGTGGTAAGTAATATTACATTTTCCTAATGCTAATTAAGACAATTGCAGAGGATATGCATGTACGCGTTCTTTCTTGCGTAAATCTAATTTCATGCATTTACCTTTTTTCATTGATAAAAAAATAGTCATTGTTTAAAAGAATCTAAGAAATAGTATTAATGATATGTAACAGTGTACAAAGCAAAGGAAAATTACGTAATTGGCAACTTTTTTTCAGCTGTCTTTACTCTGTAGATAATTAATTAAAAATCCTATAATTGTATATCAATTATGTGGTTCCTTTCTCTAATGCCTTGTATTCCATAACAGGTTGGTTTGTATTAATAACATATGTTAAATAAACAGGTTACGGTTGTTTTACCGTATTGCAAAAGAGAAAATCACGAAAAAACGGAAATCTAATCAATTCAGATTGAAATATTTAGTCGTAAAAGAGACAGACATCAGTACCTGGATGAACGCCAACATGTTCAGGCTTAATCAGGAAAAGATGGAACTAACCGTCTTTTCCCCGAAGGGTCAGCAAACAATGGCTATCCAGCTCAAGGTTGGTGCCAGAACTATTGCGACTGTCCCAGCTTTTAAACAGCTACATTTAGGGGTATGCATGTACCTTGATAGTTCACTAAACATCGAGAAACAAGTGAACGCTATTGCAAAGTCATGTTACTACCTGTACCAGATCATCGGCTGTATCCAGTAAATAACTGCAGATGCATGCATGAATTTGGTGTTATTCACTAGTTACCTCTCAGTCGTACTATGGAAATGCCCTGGTTTTTTTCAGCATCATAAAATATATGTTTTCCTTTAGGCTGCCTTGTGCAACCATACATTAATTGTCCTAAAAGCAGGGAAACGTTTTTCCTCCTCAAGTTAAGCTCCGGCTTTGCCCTCCAGAAACATGACTTATTTCGGATATACAAGGAGTCATTACTTGAGGAGCGAATCATTGTGTTTCCCTACTACAAAGGCAATAAATATAAAGTGTTCATAAGTCAGTTTGCGGTTAAAACATTTATATAATACAACATGCATGTACGTGATTTTCACGTAGCGTTTTATGTGCAAATATGTTGATTATCTTAAGCACTGTTGTCAATAACTGCAATCGTTAAAAGCGCTACAGGAAATTACATCCAAAGTTTAAACTTTTTTTTAGATATGAATGCATGATCGATTTTCATATATAACAAATATAACGATTTCATGTACACATTTGATGCGGTGAAACGGTATATCTTTTTTCTGACACGGGGAAAAAAGGAAGAATAAAGATGTGAGAAAAATATATAGGCGCCTAGTGTTGCAATGTCCCCTAAGAAAAATACACACTTGCACTTCCGGTACTGTAAAATGCATTCGTACACAGCCTTTAACTAATAAAAATAATAATATACAACATTTGATTTATCGCCCTATTTAGCTAACAATGTAACCACTCTAAAGCGCTTTACAGTACACACACATATACATAGAAGTATATTGATGTCACATTTGAGATTCAAAATGAGGTTCATGCACCTAATGCTCGTGACACGTGTCAACCCAAATGAGGTGCAAAGTGGCCGCCATGAGGTGCAAAATGGCCGCCAACTCAAAATGAGGTGCAGAATGTACGTGTCAACCCGGCATGAGGTGCAAAATGGCCGCCAACTCAAAACATTGATGCTGTTTTCCAAATAAAACAATTTTACATATTTATATATATCATAATTGGATTTGTTTTCTTATCAAAATGGCTGTCATCTCAAAACATGAACTGTAGAATGTACGTGTCAACCAGGCATGCTAAATGGCCACCTCCCCTGTTTAAAATCGGACCAGCACGGATAGTGGCCGGCAGGAGGTACAAAATGGGCGCCATATCAAAATGAGAGAAATATTTAATTAACGTGACGGCTAGTGTACATAGTACAGATATTTGATCAACTACCTGTGTTTACAATCGGACAATTAACCCGTATTGACGACTATTCGATGACGTATGGTTAGACTAACGTGTACTTGTAGACCTGTGGTGTCAACACACATGTGACGGGTATGGACAGGTATGGGTAATTAACAAGCGGCTTTTGTACACTGAAGTCTTCACAAGCACATTTCAATGGCTAATAATCAAACCAACATGTCGTGTTAAGAATAAATAAAATTATATACATACATGTACCGTTGATGAACCAATAGAAATATCTGTGAATGAATTCATCGTTAATTATCAATCAAATGTAGAGTACACTTCTCATTAGTTAAGGAATTGGTACTTACATGTGAAAGGTCATTAAGTATACTGAAAGGAAGCAAAACTACTGACATATCACCACTTTGTGATGACAATGCTAACGAATTCACGAATGAAAATTACCATAAATGTGAACTTCTTAATATCTATTTTTCTTCAATATCCAGTCATTCCGAAGTAGACCAAAACAAACCTATTCCCATTTTAGAAAACTCTCTTTTGTCCGAAATTAATATAATACCTTCTGAAATAGTTGATGTTATTAACATACTAGATGTAAATAAGGCAACAGGGCCTGACGGAATCAGTCATCGTATGTTAAAACTTGTAGCAAATGAAATTGTCATTCCCCTTTCCCTCATTTTTAATCACTCCCTATTCAATGGTATATATCCCGATAAATGGAAATTAGAAAACGTCATGCCGTTCTTTAAGTCTGGCGACGCTCATAATGTTTCGAATTATAGACCAATATCATTATTAAGCGATGTTGGACATTTTTTTGAACGTGTAGTCTATAAACATATTTACAATCTTTTTAACGCTAACAATCTTATTTACAAATTTCAGTCTGGATTCTTACCCAATCATTCTTGTACGCATCAACTCATTGAAATGTACCATTCTATGATGTTAGCATTAGAAAATCATGAACATATAGCTTTTACTTTTTGTGATTTGTCAAAGGCCTTTGATCGAGTTTGGCATAGAGGGCTTATAAACAAACTTCATCAACATGGTATTTCAGGCAGTCTTCTTGATTGGATAACAAACAATCTTTTTGAGCGTAAGCTTTCCGTCTTTATTCATGATTCACATTCTTCTGTGAGAAATATAAACGCCTGTGTTCCCCAAGGTTCATTATTAGGCCCTTTATTCTTCTTGATTTATATTAACGACATTTCAACCGAACTCTCCTCATTATCTCGTCTTTTTGCTGACGATACGTCGCTTTCATACTCATCACCAAACCTAGAAAATATTGTAATTGAAGTAAATAAAGACCTAAAAACTCTAGAGAAATGGTCTTAAAATTGGCTGATGTCCTTCAATCCTAAAACCCCCGAAATCATGATTGTTTCTAATACAAATCTACCGTTTCAACCCCAATTCATTTTTAACGATACTTCTATCCTTTTAACAGATAACCACAAACACCTTGGAGTTATACTATGTAGCGACGGAAAATGGAATAAACATGTAGACGAACTTATAGCAAAATATAGCAACCCTTCGTAAAATGAAATGGATACTCAGTAGAAATAACCTTGAAAAATATATTTAACGTACATTCAACCCTTATTAGGGTATGCATGAGAAGTCTGGGACAATTGTGGAAAAGCAAAATTCATCAAAACTTGAAAATATTCAGATAGACGCTGCACGAATTGTTACAGGACTACCCATATACACACAAATTGAACATATATTAAATGAAATTAGCTGGGTTCCACTAAGTAATAGAAGGAAAAACAGAAAATTGTCCCTATTCTTTACAATTAAAAACGGTACAGCTCCAAATTATTTGTGTGACACCATACCAGATAGCATTGGGGATATTTCTCGTTATAACCTAAGAAATTCCCAACATTTAAGACAACCAAACTTTAGACCTGAAACAATGCGCAATTCTTTTTGTCCATCAACTACAAAAATGTGGAATGACCTAGATATATCTATAAGGAATTCGGCTACTCTCAGTTCATTTAAAACAAATATAAAATCAAAAGGTACAGCACATAATAAATGCTTTCTGGTATGGGGTTCTCGTTAATTAAATATACTTCATTGCCGTTTGAGAAATCGTGCGAGCTCTCTTAACTATGACCTGTTTAGAGCAAATTTATCTAATACAGCTGAATGTGCATGCGGTAATCCATGTGAAGACTCATACCACTTCCTCTGTGTTTCCCCCCTATATACCCAGTATCGTAATCTATTAATAAGAGAGCTACAACCTTTTCGTGATGATTTAGCTTTAGACTTGCTCCTATATGGCGATCCTAAATTCAGCATTGATGAAAATACCTCAATTGCAAATGCAACAGGTTTGGCTGAATGTGATCATCTTTCTCTCTCTATCACTCCTTTTTCTCCGTACCTGTGTTACTATCCTTTACTTCGTTACTCTATCCGTCTTTTCTTTCTCTGTATTTTCTATTTCCATATAAAAACAACATATATATATATTGCGTAAATTACCTTATCAAGTTATTGTTTATATTCATGTATTTGAAGAAAAGGACTGTGATAAGTTGTGAAAACTTGTGTCCAATTCTTTTGTAAATATTTATTTGCAATAAAATATGTTTAATCCAATGGTTATTAAGTTATTTCCTCGCCCCAACACGAGTAGGCATCAGCCTAGCACGTGACCGGTGGTATCATTTGTGCGATAAAACAGGGCGACATAGATACTAAAAAAAATGACGACGCTGACGGTGTCTTTACACTCAAATACGACAACCGATGATACAGCAATCATCCGAAATCAATAGAACTCTCGGAGGGACAGTGGCATATATTGTCGGCAAATGTGAGAGAAATAACGAACATCATAATGAACAATTAAAAAGCAGTACTGATTAAGGATAGGACGGATAATAGAAGAAAAGAAAAAAGAAGAGAAAAGAACTATTTTTTATGTTCAATGATTTTTTTCTTTTTTTTCTTCAAATTTTATGATTTGTTTCGATGGCGGCCATTTGTCGCCTCATGCCGGGATGACACGTACATTCTTCACCTCATTTTGAAATGGCGGCCATTTTGCACCTCATTTTGAGTCTCAAATGTGACATCTTTATATACTACTACTATATATACAATTAATACAATTAACATTTACATTAATCAATACAATTTTGAGGAAGTCGCAGGAGCTGCCTTATCTGGCGCTTACTGCTAGTCCTATGCGACCTGGCTACTATCTCCCTATGTGTGAATGACTGCCTGCGTGTGTGCTGGAGATGTAGTGTGTTCTGTTTGTAGTGGGACCTTGACTCCAACTGCATCATTTATAGTGCCACCTCACTTGAATGCTACAGCACAGATACCGCAAAATCCACCCCAGACCAATTTATACTCCACCTGGGTTGTTATTTTCCCCATTATTTTGTTAAATTAGTTGGTCAAAACATATTTGTAATCTATGTAGTGTCAGGAGACATTAAGAAGAAATGCCCCTTGGCTACAGGAAATGTATAGATCTGATTTCGCGTTAAAACTGGCATCTTATCTCAAATACATCGAAAAATCACAATCTAACGCTTAGGGTCGGTGACGTATTTTTTATAAGGGAATAATTTGAAGCAAATTCAGAATTAAAACTGGAATTGTGGTCACCAATAACAATAATAAAAGTGATGATAAGAAGACAATGACAACGTGCTTTTAAGAGAATCTTTAAGATGTTCATGAATTATGTCTAATGCCAATATCAAACCATTCAATAATTAAATTAAAACCAGTTCTGAGCAGGCATCAATGCAAAATTAAAGACAAAAATAGCATTATATACATAAGTGCATCTATAGCAAATATTATATATAATCTCTTCGTTTTGATGACATTCGGTTCTTATTGCTATTTGTCATAACGACCAGAGTTTGTTCGTCTTTTGTTGTCATCTAATTTGATTTTATGTTGTCGCTTTCATGTTTTTTTCCACCAGACAAGTTTACACATTGACATATTTCATTTTTAACAATCTTTCTTAGGCCGTACCAGATTGCTGTAATCCCAATCCCTGCTCAGCATTGCAGATGTGTATACCCCTGTCGTCTGGAAGCTGTTCCTGTGTTAACGGTAGTATTATACTTAATTACATTCTTAAAAATAAATACAGTTTTTTTTTTGTATATGCGATACGACACAATTGCTCTAACCCATATCAGCCCCCGCCGTGTCACACTCCAAAACCTGTATCAACCCTCTCCGTATCAGCCAGCAAAACCCGTATCACACCCCTTTTGGAAATGTTTTCGTTTTTCAATATTTCGAAAGAAAAACAGATCATAAGAAAGTTGCTTTTATTGGTAAGTATGTAATAAATAGAATAAAACATGCCTTTTTCCCATATCGCACCCAGTATCAACCCGAGACTGCAATATCAGCCCGAGGGCCGAACTTATTATTCTCTGTATATCACAATTAAAGACTGTTAATGTTATTTAATTGACTTCACTCTTATTGCTCAGTAGATTTGTAAATAAAGAACGGACGCCAGATGTTGAGTAGAACGTGATAACCCACCCAGGTCCCGGTTTCTCTAATGTGCAATAGTCAAAATTCAGACTTCAACTAAAAAGTAATGTGTTGCTTTTGGGGAGCTAATATCCAGGATACCCCCTTACTGAGAATATTTCGAGAAACGAGAAGTTGTATCCATTGATTCCGTCAAAACGTCCACAATTACATGTCTTTTATATTGATCTATCATTGTTGTATTTCTCTTTATCACATAACTGACCCATTTTACTATGTCATAAAAATGGTATTACACATGCGTAATAAAACCTAAATGTGCTGCGATTGGTCAAAATCGTGGGAACGTATTCCTACGCCACTACAAAATTTGGTAACTTTATTAACCTTTTTTTTCTGAAAAAGTTTAATGTTTTTGCTTTTAAACTAATTTGAAATGTCTATTTTGTCATTATTATTTTCATTGCCTTTAAAATTGTTCTTTATAAAATAAATATAATATGGAACTTCTTTGCACTGCGCGGAAAGACAATACTTTGATCGGAGTAATTTGTTTTTGACCTTTTAAAGAGTCAATTGATGACACGTAATTGTGTTCGAAGTAACTTTTCAAATTACGAATGTTATGTGATACATAGAATCTTACACGAGTGTCAATGTCATATTGAGGTTTTTTAAACTCGTTCAATAATTTGAAGACTCGTGGCGTATGAAATTATTGAACTCATTTAATAAATTCAATATAGCATCGGCACTCATGTACAATCCTCTATTTAAACGGTATGAGGTTGGTCGTTGTTATTATTGCTATTATTTTCGAAAGTTGAAACTGAAGAGAATGTGTCAGTATAAGTTTTGAAAAACCTTCATACAATTAACGTTGTATGATTTTGTGAGAAAACAACCCTTCGTTAAAGTATGTCGACGGACAGACAAGCTAAGCATGATTATACATCACCTTTGTAACAAAGTGTCTGCCTACGTGCGTTCAAGTTTCCCCGTCCAAACTAGTGGTCATCTTCACTGTTGTGTTATGTTCTGTTTCGGTATATAAAGTACATGTATCTATTGTATTAATTTTGCAATAATAGATCACCCCTCCCTATTTATCATTTTACACTCGGGCTTCGCCTATTTTTCCTTATTTAGAATGTGGACAAGTTACTCAGCCTTTCCTAGGTCAGGTAACGTACACTGACATCTTCTCCACGGCCGGTACGGAACTGCCCGTCAGGTGTTATGCTGTCCACCAGGAGTTGACTACTCTCACATGTCTAGCCTCGGGAGACTGGGTATCCTCACACCCCTGCGGTATGTCATGGCACAGGAATAACATATTGTGTAGTCTAGCCTCTGCTCATTTGATATGCAATGGAAAATCCAGGTAGCAGTGTACAGTTGCGTACGGTGGTCATGGGTGATATTTTTGTACAATGAATAACCCCTGTAATATTACATGTATCAAAATTAAAAAAAAACAACATCAGCACTAAAATTGGCATATACATGATGAAGTGGACTATATGGGTTTCATAATTTTTCAAAAAACAAAATCGAATTTGGTTGGAGACTACAATTTTGGCCATTTACAAATCTGTGTATACACAACAAAAGCTAGCTTTTCATGTAGTTTATTTTTGTACTCGGCACATGTGTAAATATTGTGAAAAATCCAGTTGAACGACCTATGCTAAAACGTGAGTATATCTGTTACCGAGTAAATGATATTTAATTTAAGGTTTTAAGAAAAAAAATATTACTTGTGTGGGTCAAATTTTGGGTTAAAAATCATGTTTTTTTGCATATTTTGGTGTTGTTTGATGTGGTAACCATGGTTTTCACAAGTCCCAAATCTGGGGGAAAGACTTTTTGAAAAAAAAATCATTCTTCTAAAATAAATGTATCAAAATGTAGTTTATAAATATATATACTTGTTTATCTGAGACAGCCCATTATTTTTAGGATCAGGCCATTTCTACTGTACTAAAATAACGCCACCGTTCAAACATTTAATTACGATAACCCATGGTGACTGTCTACTAAAGGTCTCACACAACTAAATCATTTACTTTGTGTTATTAGCGCCTCTCTCGGACGATCGCCAAGCGATCGGCTGAGCAGTGCGAGCCGTTATAGCAACACATGTACGGAAAGTACGGGAAAATGAGAGTTGAGTTCTATGCTATATGAAGGCTTCAAAAAGTTTCGTCCTTCCGGTCGTACAGGCTCTCAAAAAACGGCAGCATGTTTCAATGTAGTACTTGCGCTTGGTTATTTGTCCTTCAAAATGACATCAGTTGATACTGATAAGTCCGTTTATATATACCAGTCATACGTATTTTGCTGTTTGTGAAAGGATGAATTGACGCTCACAACATGTTGTGACGAAACTGTGACGTCACAATACATTTACTGAAGTCAACCCGAATTTTCTGCAGTTATACCACATTATTAAGAATATTTTGATTTTGTTTACTCTTATTCCTACAGTTCAGTGCACATTTTTACTTTGAAACTACATTGTAAGCAGGTTCACATAAAGAATATCTTTGATGTGACGTTAGTGTACGTATTACATGCATTTATGCTACTTTTAAAAACTTCTTCTGAAGTAATTTAATCACAATTATCAGATAAAAAATAATATTATCTGAATATTCGAACACAACGATTTATTTTTCTGCATTTTCATCTATGAATACTGTCATATTTTTCTGTTACTTGATTTAACACAATGTTACATTGTATGTGATTACGCGAATTGGTCGAGGGGTTAACACTCCGGCCTTCCATGCAGGCGGCCGGAGTTCGATCCTCGAAGTCGCCGTACGCATGGAATATTCAGAGAAATTGTTTTTCTCCTGCCCACACAACTCCAACAACCCAGGTGGAGTATAAAATGGTCTCGGGTGGGTGTTGCGGTATCTGTGCTGTAGCATTCAAGTGAGATGGCACTATAGATGATACCGTTGGAAGTAAGGTCCAAGGGTATAAAGATCATATTTGAATATATTCCGGCCCATGTAGACATTCCGGGCAATGATAAAGCAGACGAACTGGCCAAACATGCACTAAAACTTGATACCATAGAAGGAGATATAAATCTAACTAAAGAAGAAGTATACTCGCTAATCAATTGCTATAATCAAATTAACTATAATAACAACATTAGAAATATCATTCAAGAACCAGTTAGAAAACCTAAACTATATGGCTACAGTAAAGCAGAAGATATTGTGATAACTAGATTAAGACTGGGTAAAACAAAATTAAAAAGTAACATCAGCATTATGACAAAAGATATGTCACCAGAATGTTGTTACTGTTATATGGTTAAATAAAGTCAATATCCAATTAGAATCCATCAAAAAAATACTAGCCGTTAAAGAATCTGAAAAGAGCTGGAGTGCTAGAACTGGATATGGAGTCGTGAACCCGAGATCATTGGTCAAGGGGAACAAACTCTTACAAAATTTTCACTTCCTTTTCATAAATATGAATTGTCTCTCAAAATAAAAACCTTTATCTTTTAATAGTTTTTTTTTTATGAAAATCACCGAATAAGGAAACTCCCTTTAGTATGCTTTTTCCATTTATATAAGCCGGTAACAGATTCTCATAACCTCAAAAATAGCAAATCTTTATTTCTAAAAATCATCAAGCAAAATAGTACATCCTAGACGTTCCCGAAATAAGGGAAATAACTCTAAAGTGACTTAAGCTATAATCGCCTATAGTAATACATATTGCATACACCCTGCAGGTGGGAAAGTCACTTTTAAATAAAAACAAGGGATGGGTGCAGGGTCAAAAATTGCAAAGTGTAAATGAGAATAAATACATCAATTTAATTATATAAGGTTATAATCTTTGGATAGACAGAAGAACGCTGTAACGTATTTGTTCCGATTAATAGATCTGTTCACCTACCCAGCAGCGATCCCAAGTTTTTTCTAAAGATAAACGAATTCACCCTTTTCTTGCCCTCAAGTATAACTCTGCTTCCATGAACTGTTTAAAGACTCATGCATTTAAGTCCTCTTGTCCCATCGGCGTGACTTAAGCTAAGTTGACGTGGGTATGAGGAGAAGGCCAGCTGTACTTCTGGACTTATAAAATGTTAGGTAAGGAAATGTAGGAATAATTAAATCTGAGTTGATACAACGATATTTAATTATTTAACAACAGACATGGGGTAGTTACAATATTTGAATTTAACATTTCAATAACTATCAAAAAGCTATAAAAGAACAGTTTTAGGAAAACTTATAGATAATGATCAAACAGGATTTTTAGAAGGGCGTTACATTGGCGAAAACACTAGGATTATTTATGATATTATGAACTATACTGAAGACAACTATATACCTGGAATGCTTCTTATGATTGACTTTGAAAAAGCTTTTGATTCGGTATCATGGAAATTTATAGATAAAACTCTTTCTTTTTTTGGTTTCGGGGATAGTATTAGAAAATGGATAAAAACACTACATAATAATGTTTATTCTGCAATAAATCAGGGTGGGAATCTATCTACTTTCTTCAAGGTTAAGCGCGGCTGTCGCCAAGGAGACCCAGTATCACCTTACATTTTCATATTATGTACATAAATATTAGCAACCAGGTTAAGAAACAATAACAACATAACAGGTATAAATGTTAATAACTTTCCTATTCTTCTCTCTCAGTATGCAGATGATACTTCGCTGATACTTGACGGTTCAGAAAAATCTTTACGGGAATCAATTTTGGAACTGAATTTATTTGAGTAATTTCTGGTTTAAAAATCAATACTAACAAAACTCAGGTAATATGGATAGGGAGTTAGAAATACAGCGATGACACTTTTTTTTACCAGAATTAGGTTTACAATGAGATAGGGATAAATTTACACTTTTGGGGATAGACTTTAGCGTTAATTTACATGAAATACCTAAATTAAACTTTGACAAAAAAATAATTAAACTTAAATCTCTAGTTAAGTCATGCAGTAGAAGACGATTAACTCCTATTGGAAAAATACATGCGATTAAATCATTATTAATTTCACAATTTAATCACTTGTTCATTTCACTACCCAACCCAAGCATTACTTTTATTAATAAGTTACATACTGTTATATATAACTCTCTTTGGAATGGCAAAACAGACAAAGTGAAAAGAAATGTTATAACTAAAGATTATTTTGAAGGTGGTCTGAAAATGGTCAACATCAAGTCTTTTATAGATGCTCTAAAACTAGGATGGTTAAAGAGATTATTTCAAAGTACATGTTCTAGAAAGTGGCAAGTTATACTTATGAATATTATTAATGTTGATTTTATTATGATTGTGGAAATTATTACCTACGTATGTGTCATAGGACATGCAAAAATATGTTTTGGTGTGATGTTTTCAAAGCTTGGGAAAGATTATTAAATTCTGATTTACCAAAGAACAGACAACTCTCTATTCTGAAAACCCTCTTATGGCATAACCCACATATAACTATTGGTGGAAACTCTGTCTTTTGCAATAACTGGTATGCTAAGGTTGTTAGAGTGATAAATGATATATTGAAAAATACAAATCCTGTTACTTTCTATTCCTACCATGAATTAACACAGAAACATAATATATTTACAAACTTTCTTCACTTCTATGGTCTTGTCAAATCTGTTAAATTAATTATTGATACACAAAGGATTTAGGATATAAAAATTCTACTTCCTTTCATTTTCATGATAGTGTACTGGTGTACTTTCATGATAGTGTACTGGCGTATTTTCGTGATAGTGTGCTGGTGTATTTTCATGATAGCGTACTGGCGTATTTTCATGATAGTGTACTGGCGTATTTTCGTGATAGTGTACTGGTGTGTTTTCGTGATAGTGTACTGGTGTATTTTCGTGATAGTGTACTGGTGTATTTTCGTGATAGTGTGCTGGTGTTTACATTTTCATGATAGTGTGCTGGTGTATTTTCATGATAATGTGCTGGTGTTTACATTTTCATGAAAGTGTACTGGTGTTTACATTTTCATGATAGTGTACTGGTGTTTACATTTTCATGATAGTGTGCTGGTGTGTTTTCATGATAGTGTGGTAGGTAGGACGTAAGAATTGTACCCGCTGCCCCCATTGCATGATCGTAATAGGCGACTAAATTTTGGATCTCATCTTTTCTCTTCTTTCTAAACAATGTCTTCCTTGACAATGCCTCACCTTTGACCTTTAGTTGAGCGTTCGTCCCTGTGAGGAAGGCTTTGGGTTCTGTCCCTTGGCCGAGACATTCTACTCCTGCTTAACACTCAGCAATTTAGGAGTGGGACGACTGGTTCGCCCGTTGTCAGTATAATGTGACCGGTGGGGTGTCCTGCTGGGTGTCTTCGGCAGTATGTTTCAGTGAGGTAGCACTATAAAGTCGGCATCAGTTCCGCGCTATCACAGGAAGACAAACACGAACATATCGCAGCCTCCCAAAACACACAAGCATACACTACACACATGCATCTTGCATACAGGGTAGGCCGTCCTTAAATGACCATAGCTGTTGATAGGACGTTAAACTTAAACAATACTAAACCAAACTAAATCATGATAGTGTACTGGTGTTTTGTTTATGATAGTGTAATGGTATATACATGTTCATGAAAAGGAGGCGGTGTTGTATCATATTTATATTGTCATGATAGTGTAGTGATGTATACATTTTCATGATAGTGTAGTGATGTATACATTTTCATTAAAGTGTAGCGGTGTATCATATTATATTTTACAAAAATTATGAAACAAGTTATATAACTTATATTAATCACTCTTGCTGGCCTGGATGTTAACGCACAGGGGGAGCAAGTTACTCCAACTAGTCGGCCAGGTGACCTCATACTTTTTTACGTTCGATCGGAGATCGGACCAAACCCCGGCCCGCCTTGGTTAAAGGCGAGAGCGTTATCCGCTGCAACACCGAACCACCCATGTTTGACATATGTTAGCTTTGTATAATATTATCTTGTATTGTTTACAGTTTGATTTCAATAAATGAATATAGTATGTATCAATATTTATAAACATGTACAACATTTGGGTGGTCGGGCGGTGCAGTGGATAGCGCACTTGACTTTCACCAAAGCGACCAGGGTTCGATTTCCCGATCGGACGTGAAAAGGTAATAGGTCACCTGCCCAACCACGTGGGTTTTCTCCAAGTACTCCGGTTTCCTCCCACATTAAGACCCTACGCGCGCAAACATCCGGACCAACAAGAGTGATTAAAATAAGTTGAAATAACTTGTTTCATAATTGTAGTAAAATAAATAAAGTTTATATTTATATATTACAGTTGAGGTGTGCACGTTTGAGACATCGTGCAACACTACGCTGGTGTTGGATGACACGGGTAATAGAAAATTCGAGCTCAATTCAGGCGACACTCTATCAATTAAAACAGGTTGTTCCTCGGATCATACGACAGGTAAGGTCTGGCCAAAGGAATATGTTTCTTACCGCACTGTACCGTGTTCTTCATTCAAAAGAGTTCCACGAAGAACTGTCAAAATTGATGAGGTAAATTTGATCAAACTGTTTGACATTTAATTTAAACCCACGCAACATATCAGTAAATGGGAGCGATGTGAAGATATAATTTTAATCAAATTGTATGTTTGGTAATAAACAACATTTATATTACGCAATATGCAATTTGTAAAATTTCTTTAAAGCGCTCTACATTATATGGGTACTAGTATGAGTTATAATTGATACACCAATCATACAATCACCATTATACCTTCAGTGTGAAGATAAGCATCTCAATGTGCACATAACTGAATATATAAATGGTGGTGTGTACATGACGCCTGTGCAAAGAGCCTAAAATGTCAATGTGAAGAGTGGGTCTTTATATCTTGAAATTGGCCACGGTCTTTGACTTTCTAATTCCGTCTTTGCGTATTGCAGAGTTATCTTCTCTTGGGAGCAGGTATTGATTGTTACGTCACTTGTTTATGAGAGAAACGTCATCAATTTTTGAGAAAACGACGTAATTTTCTCACACAGACCAATGACGTAACAATCAATACCTGTTCCCAAGAGAAGATATACGCGGATTTCCTTCTTTTTAATAGCAAATTCCCAGTTTAAAGAAAATGTGACCAAATGACATGCAAGTTTTTTTTTCCTGTGGAGACAACTCTCATACAAAAAGTGATGAATTACATAACGTGACGTCAGAATGTATTTGTATTTGTACTGTACGGGGAAATATTAATTCATTTTCGGTTTTTATTTCTTTCGTTCGCATCATTAAAATTGTAACACGTTTACCGTAATAAATTTTTCAGGGTCTGGTCAGTATTATTATTTCGAAGCCTCCTCCCCCGTTGAAGAAGGAGACATTGCACGTATGGTAACGAGTTTTCCTGTTCCGGCTGGGCTCCAGGTCTGTGTTAAACTGTGGTACAACATGTACGGGGAATCGATGGGGTCTTTAAACATTAGAACGAAGGTAAGAATTTAACCTATAGAGAAAATATCATTTAATAGGTATCGATTCAGGTTTTATGGATTATCACACTGTATTTTCCGTGTTTGTCGTGAGAACAATTTTCTCATGGCGAGCACTTGGATAAAATCGAGAGGCCAACACAGGTGGACTCGAGATTTTATCTATGTGCGAGCGATGATAAAAATTGTTCGAATAATGGACACGAATGTAAGATTCTATTTATCACATAACATTCACATATCACATAAACTTCAAACACAATTCTAATTCTATGTGATTTCAGCTGATTCCATTAAGGAAAAGAACAAAGTACTCCGATCATAGTATTGTCGTTCCGCACAGTTCAAAGCAGTTCTAGATGGTTATTTTTAAATAATGAAAAATTTAAAAAAGCGATAAAAAAATAATGACATTATTTAAGCTAGCGCGCATTATGTTGCTTGCTTGCAAAACTGTGTTATTCAAATAGATAATAAATACCATACAAAAACAGTTCAATAATTATATTTACGTTTTCTCTGCCTTTTATGAAAGTAAGATTTGAAAATGTTTCGATTTTTCCCCGGAACAAATTTCGCGAATGGATAAATACAGTAAACACCATAAATCCGACCTTGCCCTCCACGAGGGAGTTATTTTTGAAAGTTAATTCAAACTTTTTTCTTTGCTCGTTTTGTGAAGAATTGTGAATTTATTTGTTGATTGTATGGGAATCTGACTACAGTCGGTAGATTCTATAACGGCCTCGTTATTTGAAATGTCGTCAGAAACTGAGGAAACCGTGGCTGCGAGACGTGTGAAACTGATAGCGTCTGAAATGAGTGATCTTGCGACGGAGCACAGGGGTTCGTT
Organism: Mizuhopecten yessoensis; assembly: GCF_002113885.1. Classification (NCBI taxonomy): domain Eukaryota; kingdom Metazoa; phylum Mollusca; class Bivalvia; order Pectinida; family Pectinidae; genus Mizuhopecten; species Mizuhopecten yessoensis. Next base: position 37,058 of record NW_018408345.1, on the reverse strand, counting down.
ACAAAATGTCTGAAATGTTTATGTGTGCTGTGACTCATATCAGTAGGTCTGTAACATATGTGTCAGTAGGTCTATAGAATATGTGTATTTCAGACATTTGTAACGATCCCCTGTTGATCAGTGCAGTGTAACAGACGATATTTCTGATAAATTGCATGAGTGCTAAAATTGTTTCCATTGCCGGCATTGGCGATTTCAACCGATGTGCATTTTGTACGATATTGCAGACCTTGGTCTTTTTTTGGTGTAATAAAAGTATTTTTTCTTTTCTTTTTTCTTTTGCACGTAAATTTACAATGACACTGTCAAGTCTCACAATGCCCAGCGATATTTTAGCAGCCGTCATGTTTATTCACATTGGATATTGTAGTTCCGGTCAGTGTTGTATTAATACGCTAAGAATTGTGTCTCGTGATGCATGGTAATTAATATAAAGTCCCATCAGCGACACAGCTTTCAAAGAGGCTATATAGTGACAATGCCATGTAAATGTAAATATATATATATATATATATACACACAAGTAATGTGTCACTGACGTATAGCCTAAAACATATATATATATATATATATGTATATGTTTATAAGATGTTAAAGATGGGTAACAGCAAAAGAGGTAAGGATAGGATTAGGGACACCAACGTATCGTTTTTAAAATATGTATTCGGAGAGTTTACTTGAGATCGGGTGTGTGATTTTCCTAATCGAGTCGGCGTAATTAGTATACCTTATCTATACACACATATCCTTCTGCTTTTCTAAAGTTCGATCACAATCCGTGCCGCGTTTGCCTTTCTCCTGTGTCACTCCTAGTCTTTCTGTGAATTCCTGCCTTACATACTTAGCCGACTAGATTAGGAAAACCGGACACGCGCTCTTTGTCATATGGAAACGGTGCATGGTAATTAAAGTCCCATCAACGACACAGCTTTCAAAGAGGCTATATAGTGACAATGCCATGCAAATGTAAATATAACCGTTTCAAATTCATTACAAATATTTACTAAATGTGTTATAGAAAATAAAAGTATTCCCTGTGGTGGCGTAGAAAGTTTCCTCCTTAGTTTTGACCAATGACAGCACCTGTTTTATTACACGTGTGTTATACCACATTTATGAAATGGCCGTTTGCCATAGTAAAATTGGTCGGTTATGCGATAAATTAAGTTATGAATACTAGTAAGAAATATCGTTACTTATTCATGATCCTGTGCTTTACGTACATCTACACAACCTACCAAGGCTCATGTGAAGTTTTAAGATTTTACAGCAAGTAGTATCTGTGAGCTAAAATAAAAAAAATCTAGAAGCCATTGGCCGGAAGTAAATAAGAGTAAAAATAAGAAGAATGGTAAAAGACACAACAAAATAAATGTAACAGGGTGTACTCATTGCACTAAGTCACACAGTGTCCACGTGTTGTCTATCCCGTACTCGTGTCATAACCTGAACGTGGAGTGTTGTGAGAGAGTGATCTGCACGAGTATTTACATACTCACGCCACCCCGTGTGTCCTATATGTACGCGCACGTCACCACCCTGATTCACTTCACACTATGCTGCCGAGCAGGACGGACAGTGTATATCCTTCCCAGGTCCCTGGTAAGTCTCATAATATATTTTACTCATAGTGTTTATTCATGTAATGATATAACAATACCTGTGATAATATATATGTAGTCATGTCCATCGTATTCGTAAAGTGAAAGTAACTGTATATGTATATTGTAAC
>NW_018408345.1:22363-29177 GCF_002113885.1 Mizuhopecten yessoensis | reverse complement strand
TGTAACAGGGTGTACTCATTGCACTAAGTCACACAGTGTCCACGTGTTGTCTATCCCGTACTCGTGTCATAACCTGAACGTGGAGTGTTGTGAGAGAGTGATCTGCACGAGTATTTACATACTCACGCCACCCCGTGTGTCCTATATGTACGCGCACGTCACCACCCTGATTCACTTCACACTATGCTGCCGAGCAGGACGGACAGTGTATATCCTTCCCAGGTCCCTGGTAAGTCTCATAATATATTTTACTCATAGTGTTTATTCATGTAATGATATAACAATACCTGTGATAATATATATGTAGTCATGTCCATCGTATTCGTAAAGTGAAAGTAACTGTATATGTATATTGTAACTGAGTCTTAGTTTCGTATCTTTTTGTTAACAGGTTTCTTTGGAGAGAATAAATACAAGAGACCTTGAAAAGTCGTTAAAGTTGTTCTTACCCAGCCTTTGGGGCTAAGAGGGTTACATAAATAAGACCTCAAATTCGTTTTTGGGACCTGATAACAGCATGAATCTCAAATTCGTTTTTGGGACTTGATAACAGCACGAATTTCACGGGAGTTCAGTTGAATCTACGTTTTTATTTATTTATATTTCAGGACTCATCAGGGATATTTACCAACACGTATATCGTTGCCAGTGGTGACCAAGGAACGAATTGGCTAGAAACAACAAAGATAATTCCCGCCCAAAATCAGGAATTCTGGATTGTCATAGAAGGGGTGAGAGGTCCCAAAACGAAATCAGACATCTGTATTGATGACGTTGAAATATATCGCTGCTGAAGAGAAAAACCGGAAATGATTTGTTGTCAATTTATCTGTAAACTGTATTTAGGATGTGGTACATAAGGTCACTGGATTATTACTGACATCTTAAAAGCAAGAACGTAAACACCTAATGCGTGTGAGACATTTGTAGGAAAGAAATAGCTAGATAACATATTATCTTTCTTATACAAGTCATTGTTACCTTTTGATTATGAATGATGATCTATTGGACCTATAATCTGTCATCTTATTTTTTAGTACGATTTATCTGATTTTGTTTGGGTTCATATTTTGCTAAGTTTTATCGACTTTTAGTTCGAATTGCGTTTTTCGTTTACTCTTCAGTATCTCTCTTAGTGGCGGAGCCAGAGACCTATCTGGGGGGGTTCCAAGTGGGGGAAAATTGAGGAAAATTGTGAAAATTCATGGTTTTTAAAGAAAATTATCAGGGTGGGGTGGTTTCCTGAGGCACCATAAAAACCTCTGGATCCGTCACTGTCTCTTGATTTCCTTTTCCCTTATGAAAACTTTTCACAGTTCCCTGCCTGACTATTATTTCATTTATTGTTATATGCATTTTGCCTTTATCTCGCACCTGTATGCATATACTTCAATATTTGGTCTCCAGCCTACCTTATCAGATGGTATTAATGTAGTTCAGTTTCATATCAGTTTGTATTTCTATCATGCTTTATTGTACGCAATTTTTAAATTAAGTTAATATTATACTTCTAATGGGTTTCACTCTTAACACATGTATATGTATATGCAAGCTATATACATAGCTGATTTGATGTCGCGACACATAAACCCTCCATTAGACTTTTTGACAGGTATTGTTAAAAGGTTGCTACGAACATAGGCCCCTTAGGGTGCCTCTTCACCCTTTTTGGTGCCTCCGTTGTTTTGAGGTTTTTGATTTGCTAACATCCCACGCTACAATCTGATTGGCTGAAGGCCTCTTTCTTCATTTGTTTAAGTAAAATTTTCAACGGCGCCATTTTATTGCAGCAACTTTTTAGAACTTTATACCAAATTTGCCTTATTGAAAAACCCACCCTTACATGCCACCCTTAAATATTGTTTGTTTCGATTTGTGATTTATATGTAATTTAATTTTGCCTATCACCCCCCATAATATATTTTTTTGGTATATATCGTATATACCTAAAAAGAAAAACAATTGATGACGGAACTCCTTTTCACACTTCAGAATGCAAAATTACAACGCAGCTTTTTTTTAGCGCAATTGTTTAGTTAACGTAAAAATTAAATAAATCTTTAACTGTGCATTAACGTGTTCTTCGACTTTTTTGAAATTAAATTATAAAAAAATGACCAAGTTTTTTTTTGGTATATACGGTATATACCAAAAAAAAGTGCATTATTTGCATAAACCGCTTCGCGGATTTATGCAAAGTGCACAATTATTTTTCGGTATATACCGTATATACCAAAAAAAATCTTGGCCATTCCTGAAACAAATGTTGGCTTCGCGCAATTCTGTCGAATCCCCACCTAAGGATGTAAATTGACAGTAAACATCATTTTAATCGTTTGTGTCATGATGTCATTATAATAAATTGTCATCTTATGATGACCTTGTTCAATTCTATATTTGCGCTGAGTTTTATGTGGAGTAGGCATAACTATGTATGCGTATACCATCCCTGTCGTCTTATATTATCTATACACACATGTAATCGGACGAAGCAGAAATAGAATTACTACATGGTTTACACTAACAACCTTAATCCGCAGTATAACGTCATGTTAAGTAACTCCATACACGAGTTTTTTGTTTGAAATATTGGCGTCCAGTGTTAAGTCAACTTAACATAATCATCGACAATGTACATGATTAATAATCTACTATTCGTAACCTTGACCCACATTATTACGTCACGTTAATCTTAGTGTACAGTATGACGTCATCTTAATATCACTACCTGGAATGTACGTGATATATGAATGACGTCATGACAAAATGGATGGCAGGTGGGTCGTGTATCGCTGGTAAAAAAAAATGAATTTTAACTGATTTTATGGACAGGAAACGTTTTCAAAACTTTGTGATATGAACTGTATATGGCAAAAGGTCGTTAACGGAAACGAATCCCTGGAAAATGGTCGAAATCTGGAGTGACCCCGCCAAGCAAGACACACGTACCAGGTAGTCCGACTGAAAGCACGCCGGAGTCTCAGAGGGTTCTCACACTGGAAGCTCCACTCGAAATACTCAACAACAACAAACTTTTTGTGACCCACTTACCACGGGTACCCCCACCCCCTGCCCTCAGGAAAACACGACACCAATACACCCACAAACATCGCATGTGCATTTTCCGCCATTTTTCCAAATGGATATCCCCCATGCAAGTACACCTATCGGATACCCGCCCATGCTAAGCCCATCTCCCGTGGCCCCGGGCAAACTTCCTGGGGTGGCGATGAGCATGATGCTGCATAATTTTAACATTTTAAATGGTAAAGTTGAACAAATGAGCGTTGAACTCGGTACACGATCAGGTGAACTGGACATGCTGGACCAAGTAATGTCAAAGTTTGAAAGTTTTGAGAAAACTCTTCGTGAAATGAAAACTGAAATTGAAATTGTGAAGGAAACTGTCAGACGTCAGGGCGCTACACTCGAAATGGAGGAAAACCATCATCACGATATTGAAAATCGGGTACTGGAGCTTGAAAACCAAAACCATACTATTGAGCAGGAAAACATTAACTTGAAAGAAGATTTTCTGAAATTACAGGCTCACTCAATGAAATACAATTTAATCTTCAACGGTATCGAAGATAATGAAGGCGAGAACACCGAGGTGGTATTAAAAAAATCATGAAGGATGTGTTAGAAGTTGACAATGCGGATGACATCAGATTTCATAATATTCATCGCCTCAGACCAAGGAGAGACCGGAGACCGAGGGGTATCATAGCCGTATTTGAGCGATTTAGTGACCGCGACACGATCATGGAACAGCTAGGTCCCGGTTAAGTTGAGAGACAAACGTCAGTTTTCTGTTTTTCAACAACTTCCCCAGGAAATTGCTAATCGCCGCAGCGCGCTTCTACCTAAAATGAGGGACTTACTCAAACGTAGTGGTGAACGGGTGAAACTTGTTTACGACACGCTGTACGTGAACGGTGTACCATATCGACCCCAGCACGAGCAAGGTACACCTGCATCCGGCCCAGGGACAATGGACAGCGCACATAGGCCAGGTCCTCGGGTACGTTGACTGAGAAACTCTCCATTAGTTGTGTAAATGTTTGTGGTATCCAACAGAAACTGTTGAACCCTGATTTTCATGACTTGATAACTGAACATGATATACTTGTATGCGTTGAGTCTAAAACTGATGAGTTTGATGAATTAAAGGTTCCTAGCGGGTATAGTTATCACCTGAAAAATAGATCTAAATTTAAGGATCCTCGTCCCAGCCGGAGCAAAACACTAAAGATTTCGACTGTCGTTTTTCAGTGTTAGAGTCAACTGCCCCTGATTACCATGTCGACAATGGTGTTATCTTCCCTTGAATAGATTTCGTTTGAATAACGTTTCGACTACAGAGTTGTGTCCTTGCATTGAAAATCTCCAATTGCGAAAGTGTGGGTAAAAAAAGCTGTCGTAACGATGTAAACAACGTGGTGGCAGTGATGGCCGACATGCAAACCCGACGTGAAATCGACCGTTTTAAACGAAAACTAAACGCATTAACTGACAATAATAACAACAACGATGTCCAATATCAACTGCTAGACCACGACTATGCGACGAAACAAAGTGACACTCGTTCACACATTGAAGTGACGCTGGCTACTGAGGCCCCTACTAAGCTTACTGACAATTTTACTGATGAGCCGACACCGACGTCCGATGAGGATCCTTCCAGTACTAGTGATCACGAATACACCAATAACTTTTTAAGCTGGTCGCAGGGTAGACGAGTGGTTCAACTCACGATGTTATCTGAATACCTGGACCAGAAAGGTTGTAGGGAATGCGGTACTATAGGCTACGGTTGTGCAATACCCGACAGGAAAGATATTTTGGCATGGGAAGTATTTTTTATACATCACCATAGTCAGGATTATATTCTATATTTGTTATTACATGTATATACCCAATAGGCCTTTATTTCAAGTTAATTTTTTATTTCACATACAAAAGTGTTATTTTTACAATGTGATAATTTTATACCACAATATCGTATGTTGTTAATGTACATAATGTAAATTTTATTATTGTTGTATAGTGTGATATTTGTTAAACCACGATATCTGTTGTTATCTTTATAGAATGACAAAATTTATTATTGCTATATTATTCAATTATAGCCTTTGGCTGAGGTCGATACCTGGATTTATCAACCCGATAAAGATATATTAACCGAGGACGCAGTCCGAGGTTAATAATCTTTTCTCGGGTCGATATATCCAGGTATTGACCGAAGTTAAAGGCTACAATTGTTTTATTATTTTAAAAAACAGTAATGTAAGCAATCTGAAAAAACCCAATAAAAACGCTTCGGAAGTGGGACGGTGCATTGTTTCGAGACACGTTATTATTCTGTTTTTAGAAACACCCAGTCCTTCAACAAAAATCACACGCTCCAAGTCAATATCGGTTTTATCGGTGGACACGTGATGCACTTGTGGCCATAATATGATATATCATATGATATATGAATAATATGAAAAAATAATAAAGTGTGATATTTTTCATATCACAATATGGTATGTTGTTATCTGTACATAATGTGAAAGTTTATTATTGTTTTGTTCAGAATGTAAATGTTTATTATTGTTGTATATATCGTGATTTTTTTTATATCACAACATGGTATGTTATTTGCTTATTATGTAGAAATTTATTATTGTTGCGTAAAGTATGTGAAAGTTTGTTATTGTTGTTCATTGTGACATTTTTGCTATGACACAGTAAAATACATTGTTTGTTATAATGTTATTCATACACAATGAGCAGTTTTGTTTTATATTGGTTATTTGAAGTAATTTTAATGGTTGGCGATGCCTACTGTATTATATTCGTATATAAAAAGTGCTATATTGTATGTTGTAAATTGTATATATGAGATTTATAATTATGATTGTTACAAATGTAAGAGTTGTCTCTCTTTTTTGTTTATTTTTTTTGTATCTTTATAATTTTTTGTATAATAAGTAGGTCCGCAAGATATTTATTTTTTGTCACCTAAATTTTTTTTCGTTGTCCTAAACGTGTTGCATTGGCACTCGGAATTTTATTGATTCGTGTAACGGGCATTTTTGTTTGTTTTAGTATTATTGTTAGAAAATTACTCTGTTTTTTTGTGTTTTGTTCATCAATATTGACATTGTTATTATTTTTTATGTGTTTTATTTCTAATAAACCATTGTTGCATCAAATAAAATGTATTTTGTTTCATTTTGTTCCATTGGAAAACAAAATCGAAAAAGAAATTGAAATTTCATGATATCCCAAAAAATCTGAAGAAACTACCGCAAGGTATGGTTTATTGTTCAGAAATGATTTGGGTATGCAATAGCGATGCGCATAGAAAAAAAAACCAATGCCTCATTACATTTTTAGGTGGAGGGACGGGGATCCTTAAGCACAGGTCTTGAGGAATTGCGGTAATAATTAAATCTCACCTGATGAAAATTGTCAAATTCATACAATCTGACTCTGAATTTGTACAGTGGGTTAAACTAGATATATATAACTATTGTACTCTAATGGGTTGTGTGTATGTACCTCCGGATGGGTCTGTATACGCATCAGAGGAGTCTTTTTCTGAAATAAAAAATAAATTAGCAAGCTTTTCTATAGACACCTCAAATGATCTGTTGGTGGGTGATTTTAATGGTCGTACCAGCACATTAATTGATTACGTTTTACCTGATGAGGACCTTATTGATATCCTTAGTATTGACACCACTGAAGTAGAGGATATCCACGCTTGCCAGAGGCTGGTGTCCTGTAATGTGTCTATCGATAGAGTTAACGAAGATAAAGG
>NW_018408345.1:5490-21323 GCF_002113885.1 Mizuhopecten yessoensis | reverse complement strand
TATAAGTTTAAAGGTCTTTTATCATTATGCAATCAACGAGTTCTGACAGGTTTATCTATTTTCCTAACCAAAATGGCTCCTCTTTTGTGAATGATGCATATGTATAACTGTTAATAGTTAAATAACTTGGGAATTATATGTATGGTTGTTTTTTATGTTTTCTTTGTATTTTCCGTTGTATGTCATATCATGTTACTATACCCTACCGGTTCTAAATTGAACTGTCCATTCTTTCAGTTATACATGTGTATACAAATATGTATATTGTACTTCATTTTCCATATCTGCAACTTTATTTCCTCATGTAACACATATTATGTGTCTGAGTGTCAATACAATCTTGCTTGTATACATGCATGCACCTGTCCATCCTGTCAAAATTTAATATATGATTTCATGTACATGTACCTCATGTTACACATTTCCATGTGTCTGAGTGTTGGAAAAAAAAAATCTGAATCTGAAAATCTGTTTGAAATTTTGTATTGGTTATAAGCCAAAAGTTACAGGAAAAAAATCTGATGAGTCATAAACAGTGGAATATGTAAAATGGGAACATAGTAAAAACAACCAATACACTGAGTCGATTGATGATGTGATACATACAATGAATGAAATAAATGACCGGATTGATACTTTGAGTAACAACAATCTTGTTGAAAAAAATGAAGTTGATGAAATAGTTTCAAAATTTTGTAATGTTATGCTAGACACGGCTTGGAAAACTATGGGGGTTAAAACGTATGTAAGCGCTGGTAACAGGCCAAAACCGAAAGTAACATCTAAAAATAAACCATGGTTTGACAAGAAATTTAATACTACTAGATCTGCATTTAACAAGAGTCGGTCAAGGCACAGCTTAAGCAAATGTAATGAAACTAAGAATGAAATGAACAAATGTGCTAAGTCATACCGGAAACAATTAAACAAAAGTTTTAAAGAATATATATCGAAATATGCGCACAACTTACGCGCGTCGGCAAAACACAATCCAGGGGGATTTTGGAAAATTCTTAAAAATAAATCTATGACGAAAAACAAAGATAATGAAATTTCATTAGATGTCCTATGTAACTTTTTCAAAGAGTTAAATGACAACGATGATGAGGATGACGATGATGAAGATGATGATGGTGATGATGCTGATGATGATGATAATCTAAATAGGGAAATTACGCTTGATGAAGTAAATAAAAGTATCAAGGAGCTCAAAAGTGGTAAGTCACCGGGTATGGATCAGATTTTGAACGAAAATATCAAATATCTACCTAATGAAGCACGTCTAGTAATATGTAAACTGTTTAACCTTATTTTTAACTCTGGAGTGATCCCTGGGTCCTGGACAATTGGGATAATAAAACCAACTTATAAGAAAAAGGGTGACCCTAAAGACCCAGATAATTACCGGGGTATCGCACTGATAAGTTGTCTCGGGAAACTGTTTACGCATATTTTGAACAACAGGCTTAATGACTACTCAGATAAACATAATATAATCTCTTCTAATCAAGCAGGTTTCCGTAAAGGTCACTCCACGGTTGACAATATTTTTGTATTGCACACGCTGTTATCTTTTTATTTGGCCAGTAACAAAAAACTGTATACGACTTTTATCGATTCTAGAAAAGCGTTTGATACGGTTTGGATAGTAGACTTTTCAGAAAACTATATAAAAGCAAAGTTAGAGGCAAATGCTTTACTATTATCAAAAACATGTATGAAAATATAAAATCATGTGTAGAATTAAAAAACACCAAGTCTGAGTTATTTCCTTGTCTAGATGGTGTAAGGCAGGGCGAAAATCTTTCCCCTTTTTTATTTTCTATCTACCTTAATGACATGGAAGACTGTTTTAGAGCCAATAGTTCACTTCCCTTAGAACAATTGAAAGACAAATTTCAGACTGAGCTGAATATGTTTGTGGATCTCTTTGTCCTGTTATACGCTGACGATACAATTCTTCTTTCTGATTCTGCTGAAGGTTTGCAAAATGCTCTTAACGTTTTTCAGAAATACTGTGATATATGGAAATTAGAAGTTAATGTGAAGAAAACAAAAATACTTGTATTCTGTAAACGCAAATCTAATAATAACAATGTATTTAGAATTAACGGTAAAGTTATAGAAGAAGTGGACAATTTTAGCTATCTGGGTGTGACAGTTAATTACAATGGCAGCTCTTTGAAATATAAACGAAAGCTTTGTGAGCAAGTCCAAAAATCCATTTTTTCTGTGTATCGTAATATAATTCCTATAGACTTGCAACTTAAATTATTTCATACCCTAGTTGTCCTATATTGTTATATGGATCTGAAATATGGGGTTATGAAAATATCAAAATAGTAGAACAAACTCATTTGAAATTTTGCAGACGAATTTTGGGCCTGAGTACTTCGACTCCAAACTTTATGATCTATGGTGAATTAGGTCAATATCCTCTTGAGATAGCTGTTAAGTTGAGAATGATGACTTTTTATAACTCACTCTTAACGAATACCCCTAAACTTAGTTGCCATATGTATAGGTTAATATTCAAACTTCAAGCCAATAATTTGAGTAAGTTTAAATGGTTAGAATATATAAAAATGTGTTTTGATGAAGTCGGACAAAGTTCTATTTTTATAAAACAGGAACCTATTAGTAAATATTATATTAAAAACACTGTCAAACAAATTTTTATTGATCAATTTTTACAAAGATGGCATACAAACATTCAAAATTCATCACGAGGTGAACTCTATGGTATTTTAAAGAAAAAACATGTACTTGAGCCTTATTTGACTCGCCTTTCTGAAAAAAAAAAAAATCAACATTATGCAAATTTAGATGTTCTAATATGAAATTTCCCATTGAAACGGGTAGGTGGCATAATATCCAAAAACAAGACCAAAAATGCACTCTATGTAAAAATGAGATAGGCGACGAATTTCATTATTTATTCACATGGACAAATTTAATAATTGTAGAGCTTAGAGAAAAATATGTTCCTCTGTATTATAGAAAAAATCCGTCTCAAATTAAAATGAGTGGTCTGTTGTCATTTTGTAACACGACAGTATTAAATGGAATTTGTCTTTTGTTGGAAAAAAATATCAAACTGCTGTATTCTGTATCATGATTACTGTTTTGTGAACTTGCCATCCATTTTGTCATCACGTGTGTATTATTATACTCTGATACCCAATGTTGTGCATTTAAATGTATCTGAGGAAAACCAACAAACTTGTAAAAAACTTGTAAACTTGTAGTATCTGTAACAGTGAATTTTCACAATTTTCCTCAATTTCCCCCCACTTGGAACCCCCCCCCTCCCCCCCTGAAGATACTGAAGAGTAAACGAAAAACGCAATTCGAACTAAAAGTCGATCAAACTTAGCAAAATATGAACCCAAACAAAATCAGATAAATCGTACTAAATAATAAGAAGACAGATTATAGGTCCAATAGATCATACATAATCAAAAGGTAACAATGACTTGTATAAGAAAGATAATATGTTATCTAGCTATTTCTTTCCTACAAATGTGTCACACGCATTAGGTAATTACGTTCTGGCTTTTAAGATGTCAGTAATAATCCAGTGACCTTATGTATCACATCCTAAATACAGTTTACAGATAAATAACAACAAATCATTTCCGGATTGTCTTCAGCAGCGATATATTTCAACGTCATCAATACAGATGTCTGATTTCGTTTTGGGACCTCTCACCCCTTCTATGACAATCCAGAATTCCTGATTTTGGGCGGGAATTATCTTTGTTGTTTCTAGCCAATTCGTTCCTTGGTCACCACTGGCAACGATATACGTGTTGGTAAATATCCCTGATGAGTCCTGAAATATAAATAAATAAAAACGTAGATTCAACTTAACTCCCATGAAATTCGTGCTGTTATTAAGTCCCAAAAACGAATTTGAGGTCTTATTGCTTTTGCTGTGTCTCTTACCATTCTTCTTCTTTTTAGCTTATGGTTATACATTATGGTATACGTGGAAATATCGCAAACTGGATCGAGAGTTTCCTGACCGGTAGAACTCGGACAGTAGTAGTTGAAGGGGAGAAGTCTGATTTTGTCGATGTCCATTCCGGGGTACCCCAGGGGTCAGTTTTGGGACCCAGTTTATTTCTTTACTTTATAAACGATATCCCTGTGGGTCTAAATGCTACAATCCGTTAATTTGCAGACGACACTATTGCATATCTAGTTATCAAGTCAAACAGTGATGCTGAAACACTTCAAAAAGATCTTGACAAACTAGCGCTCTGGGAAAATACATGGAAAATGATCTTCCACCCAAACAAATGCAATGTGTTGTCGGTGACTAAAAACAAAACTCCAATAGTCCATAATTATACTTTACATGGACACATACTGGAACATCTTAGTCAGGCCAAGTATCTGGGTGTAACACTATCATCTGACCTTAAATGGGATTCACATATAAATACTATCTGCCCAAAAGCAAATTCTACGCTAGGCTTTTTAAGACGAAATCTTAAAATTGGCTCAACATCAGCCAAAGTACAGGCATACAAATCATTAGTTCGACCATCACTTGAGTATGCCTGTACAGTATGGGACCCTCACACCCAAACAAATATTGACAAGTTGGAAATGGTCCAGCGAAGGGCAGCGCGCTATGTGCTCAATAAGCACAGGTACAACCATCGTACCTCCAGTGTGTCAGAAATGTTGGACCACCTAAAGCTGCGCCCTCTAGCAGATAGACGTAGAGATGCTCGTCTGACCATGCTTCATAACATTGTAAACCAGAAAGTCGCTATCGTAAAATCAGACAGATTAATCCCTACAGTTAGAAAATCCCGAACAAACCACCAGTTTTCGTATCAAATTCCCCACTCAAAAACCCAGACCAGAAAGGCATCATTCTTCCCTCGAACTATACCCGAGTGGAATAAACTCCCACCTGACATTATTTCGAGCCCCACAACGGAATTATTCAAATCAGCCCTCTACCGTCACCTTTCAAACGCAAATTAGACCATCTCGTATCTTTTAAAAACAATCTCTTTCCATGTTTCACTCCTCGTCTGACATTTTATCTTCAAATTGTTGAAGTTTGTCAGTACCATTTAGAAGTAGAAGTAGAAGTAGTCTTATTTACTTCCGGCCAATGGCTTCTGGATTTTTTATTTTAGCTCAAACATACTACTTGCTGTAAAATCATAAAATTCACATGAGCCTTGGTGGGTATGTGTAGATGTACGTAAAGCAATTCATTTTCTGACTATGATCATGAATATGTAACGATATTTCTTACAAGTATTCATAACTTAATTTATCGCATAACCGACCAATTTTACTATGTGAAACGGCCATTTCATAAATGTGGTAAAACACACGTGTAATAAAACTTAAAGGTGCTGTCATTGGTCAAAACTAAGGAGGAAACTCCCTACGCCACAACAGGGGATACTTTTATTTTCTATAACACATTTAGTAAATATTTTTTTATGAATTTGAAACGGTTATATTTACATTTGCATGGCATTGTCACTATATAGCCTCTTTGAAGGCTGTGTCGTTGATGGGACTTAAATTACCATGCACCGTTTCCATATGACAAAGAGCGCGCGTCCGGTTTTCCTAATCTAGTCGGCTAAGTATGTAAGGCAGGAATTCACAGAAAGACTTGGAGTGACACAGGAGAAAGGCAAACGCGGCACGGATTGTGACTGAACTTTAGAAAAGCAGAAGAGTATGTGGGTATAGATGAGGTATACTAATTACGCCGACTCGATTAGGAAAATTACACATGCGATCTCAAGTAAACTCTCCGAATACATATACAACTATACGTTGGTGTCCCTAATCCTATCCTTACCTCTTTTGCTGTAACCCATCTTTAAAATCTTATAAACATATACATATATATATATATATATATGTTTTAGGCTATTACGTCAGTGACACATTAATTGTGTGTATATATATATATATATATATATTCTGTTACGGAGAGGACGTAAGTAAGTTGCAGTAACTTTTGTCCAGTCCATTTGTCTTTTGTTGCAATAAAAATGATTTAAACTAAAAACCATGCAGCACGAGAAACAATTCTTAACGTATTAATAAAACACTGACCGGAACTACAATATCCAATGTGAATAAACATGACGGCTGCTGAAGATCACTCACTCACTCACTTCAAACGCTATCAGTTTCACGCGTCTCGCAGCCACGGTTTCCTCAGTTTCTGACAACATTTCAAATAACGAGGCTGTTATAGAATCTACCGACTGTAGTCAGATTCCCATACAATCAAAAAATAAATTCACGATTCTTCACAAAATGAGCAAAGAGAAAAGTTTGAATTAACCTTCAAAAATAACTCCCTCGTGGAGGGCAAGGTCGGATTTATGGTGTTTACTGTATTTATCCATGCGTGAAATTTGTTCCTGGGAAAAATCGAAGCAATTTCATATCTTACTTTCATAAAAGGCAGAGAAAACGTAAATATAAGTATTGAACTGATTTTGTATGGTATTTATCATCTATTTGAATAACACAGCTTTGCAAGCAAGCAACATAATGCGCGCTAGCATAAATAATGTCATTATTTTTTTATTGCTTTTTTAAATTTTTCATTATTTAAAAATAACCATCTGGAACTGCTTTGCACTGTGCGGAACGACAATACTATGATCGGAGTACTTTGTTCTTTTCCTAAATGGAATCAGCTGATAACACATGGAATTATAATTGTGTTTGAAGTTTATGTGATATGTGAATGTTATGTGATAAATAGAATCTTACATTCGTGTCCATTACTCGATCAATTTTTTCATCGCTCGCACATAGATAAAATCTCGAGTCCACCTGTGGTGGTCTCTCGATTTTATCCAAGTGCTCGCCATGAGAAAATTGTTCTCACGACAAACACTGAAAATACAGTGTGATAATCCATAAAACCTAAATCGATACCTATTGAATGATATTTTCTCTATAGGTTAAATTCTTACCTTCGTTCTAATGTTTAAAGACCCCATCGATTGCCCGTACATGTTGTACCACAGTTTAACACAGACCTGGAGCCCAGCCGGAACAGGAAAACTCGTCACCATCCGTGCAATGTCTCCTTCGTCAACGGGGGAGGAGGCTTCGAAATAATAATACTTACCAGACCCTGAAGAACGAATTACGGTAAACGTGTTACAATTTTAATGATGCGAACGAAAGATATAAAAACCCAAAATGTACTGTACGGGGAAATATTAATTCAAATACAAATACATTCTGACGTCACGTTATGTAATTCATCACTTTTTGTATGAGAGTTGTCTCCCCCGGAAAAAAAATGCATGTCATTTTGTCACATTTTCTTTAAACTGGGAATTTGCTATTAAAAAGAAGGAAATCCGCGTATGGTACTGCAACTATGTGGTTGTATATAGACTGATCAGTTATCCAGAGAAGGTTAAAAAAGGCATGCGAATCAAATTCATCATTGACTTATTAATCTATTTATAGACCGTTTTGCATATAATGTATTCAATAACGAACACGATGCCAAATACACACCTTAAATATCTTGAGATTATTTGATATTAATATTTTGATTCAAATTTAAGGAGGATTCCCTTGCTTGTAATTAATAGAGAGGGCAGAATATTTTGTCAACTTCGACCATAGTGAAGTTTGACGACTAGACCAGGTTGTAAGCGTGTATAAATAAAAGCAAAAACAAAAAGAAACCATGATGTTCTATCTGCAAATCAAACAGAAAACCCGCGTGATACTGCTACCTTTAGTCCAGAAAAAAAAGGCACTAAAGAGATGTTTGGCGGTGAATAAAGGGAAATAAGTATAGGGATTCTTGAAGAAGAATAGAGAACAAAATGACCTTGAAATACATTGGCGGTAAGCGAAGTGGCTCATGGAACGAGGGACACTCTATCGAGGGTTTTCTGTATGTAGAATTTCTTTACTGTTATAAATAACGAAATTTGTTCGGAAATAGAAATTTTCTCTTGAATTCTCGATCATTTTGTCAATGTCAATAAATGGATTCTTGTTTTGCAATTAAAAGTTACATACATCTGCTATTAGAAAGTCAAAGACCGTGGCCAATTTCAAGATATAAAGACCCACTCTTCACATTGACATTTTAGGCTCTTTGCACAGGCGTCATGTACATACCACCGTTTATATATTCAGTTATGTGCACATTGAGATGATTATCTTCTCACTGAAGGTATAATGATGATTGTAAGCCTTTTTTGTGTATCAATTATAACTCATACTAGTATCCATATGTTGTAGAGCGTTTTTGAGTAATTTTACAAATTGCATATTGCGCAATATATTAATGTTGTTTATTATTAAACATACAATTTGATTAAAATTATATCTTCACATCGCTCCCATTTACTGATATGTTGCGTGGGTTTAAATGAAATGTCAAACAGTTTAATCAAATTTACACCTTCAATTTTGAAAATTCTTCGTGGAACTCTTTTGCATGAAGAACACGTTACAGTACGGTACGAAGCAAATTCCTTTGATCATTCCTTACCTGTCGTATGATCCGAGGAACAACCTGTTAAAGCTGATTCAGTGGCGCCTGAATGGAGCTGGAATTTTCTTTTACCCGTGTTATCCAACACCAGTGAAGCACAAGATGCCTCAAACGAGCACAGTTCAACTGTAATATATACATATAAACTTTATTTATTTTACTACAATTATGAAACAAGTTATTTTAACTTATTTTAATCACTCTTGTTGGCCCGGATGTTTGCGCGCGTAGGGTCTTAGTGCGGGAGAAAACCCACGTGGTCGGGCAGGTGACCTATTACCTTTTCACGTCCGATCCGGAAATCGAACCCTGGTCGCTTTGGTGAAAGCCAAGTGCGCTATCCACTGCACCGCCCGACCACCCAAATGTTGTACATGTATGTAAATATTGATACATACTATATGCATTTATTGAAATCAAACTGTAAACAATACAAGATAATACTATACAAAGCTAACATATGCCAAACATGGGTGGTTCGGTGTTGCAGCAGATAACGCTCTCGCCTTTAACCAAGGCGAGCCGGTGTTTGGTCCGATCCCCGATCGAACGTATAAAAAGTATGAGGTCACCTGGTCGACTAGTTGGGGTTTCTCCGGGTACTCCTGCTTGCTCCCCCTGTGCGCTAACATCCAGGCCAGCAAGAGTGATTAATATAAGTTATATAACTTGTTTCATATTTTTTGTAAAATTAAATATTATACACCACTACACTTTAATGAAAATGTATGCATCACTACACTATCATGAAAATGTATACATCACTACACTATCATGACAATATTCCGTCTTTGCGTATTGCAGAGTTATCTTCTCTTGTGAGCAGGGATTGATTGTTACGTCATTGGTTTGTGTGAGAAAAATTACGTTGGCTTTCTAAAAAATTTATGACATTACACTCACAAACAAATGACGTAAGAATCAATACCTGCTCACAAGAGAAGATACCTCTGCAATACGCAAAGACTGAATATACACAGCCACACTATGCCTATGTTGTATAAATATGATACAACACCGCCTCACTTTCATGAAAATGTATATATACCATAACACTATCATGAAAAAACACCAGTACACTATCATGATTCGGTTTGGTTTAGTATTGTTTAACGTCCTATCAACAGCTATGGTCATTTAAGGACGGCCTCCCCTGTGTGCAAGATGCGTGTGTGTAGTGTATGCTTGTGTGTTTTGGGAGGCTGCGATATGTTCGTGTTTGTCTTCCTGTGGTAGCGCGGAACTGATACCGACTTTATAGTGCTACCTCACTGAAACATACTGCCGAAGACACCCAGCAGGACACCCCACCCGGTCACATTATACTGACAACGGGCGAACCAGTCGTCCCACTCCTAAATTGCTGAGCGTTAATTATAAGCGGGAGTAGAATGTCTCAGCCAGGGGACAGAACCCAAAGCCTTCCTCACAGGGGCGAACACTCAACTAAAGGCCAAAGGTGAGGCATTTTCAAGGAAGACATTAGGAAGAAGACATTTGTTTAGAAGAAGAAAAAAAGATAAGATCCCAAATTTAGTCGCCTGTTACGATCATGCAATGGGGGCAGCAGGTACAATTCTTACGTTCTACCTACAGGGACCACACTATCATGAAAATGTAAACACCAGTACACTATCATGAACATGTATATACCAGTACACTATCATGAAAAACCACCAGTACACTATCATGAAAATGTATATACCAGTACACTATAATAACAAACCACCAGTACACTATCATGAAAACCACCAGTACACTATCATGACAACACACTTCGGCCCATATTTATTATATAAGTCGTGCTGGGCAGCACGTCCATTTTTGAAGGCTGTGTATTTCACTTTTCCTGTCGGAAGATCGGATGGCGGAACGAGCCCCGTTATAGGGTCAGTTCGGACAGGCAGTTGAGTAAGTTCGGCACAAGTTGGAATCAGCTTAATTATGACGTCATCAAGCATGCAACGTCAGATTTTCAAGTAAATTGTTATGTGTTGCATGTGCCGAACTTGCACTGATGTCATGGGTAGAACCTGTCCGGGCCCAAGTTGATGTTTCAATAAATTCTTATTATACAGCAAAACGATAGAAAGTGCTAGGCTGGTATTTAATGTATATCATTTGAAGCTGTCAGTGTGTTACAGGTTACAGAAAGTTCGCATAACTAGAAAGAAGCGAGGTCATGATTTTGTTCTACCCTCCCAAAAGTGGTAATTATATATTTGAGTTTTTCCTCGCCTTTGTTTCTTGTGAATGCCCAGCCAACTAAACTGCTAAGATCCTAAATTTGTAAATAATCAGTAAAAACTAAGCAGATGTTTGTTCGTGAGCGATATTTGTACATGTACAATGTACGTTGGGTCGGGTGCACGTGAAGCAGTGGGTAGTGCGCTCGTCTTCACCAAGTTAGCTGGATTGGATCCCTGTCCCCTGCCCGACCACGCTGGATTTCTCCGGATACTCCGGTTTCCTCCAACATTAAAATTAAACCCTCTGCGCTCTTTAATATTGTCCACACATAATAGTTGCACAAATTTACTTACATAATGTTCATTTACGAGTGGTGATGTATAGATACATAATCGAAAGACTATGACAAGGCTTTAAACCTCAACAAATGGTCATCTAAAGCTGATGGAATTTTAACTGTACGTAGACCCGCTGTTATAATGTTTAAGGGTATCTTATATTTACATTACCTGGTTGATGACAAAAAGAAGCTTCAGAAAATAGCTGCATTTCTACTTTTTGAGCCTGTGGCAAAAACAGAAATTTAAAAGTTCCGGTTATTTTTCATCCTAACAGAAATAACCGATGAAGGCCGATGAAGTATGATGTGTTTGTAACGTCATGCAGAACGAAGTTTCATGCATGTTAGTATCTCATTTTATGTGATGGACTTTTTACACTAAGAATGTGTATTAACTTTCATCCAAAACTGAAAATATCGCTACGCTCTTAATAGCTCAAAAGCTTAGTAATATGAAATAGGCGAGACCTAAACAGCGGGCACACATGCACATGAGATAACTGTTTCCTACATAATTTATGTACTGTCAGTAGAGTGAACATCCAGTCCTCTCATAATTCAATGGATATGCTATTATATTCTATTCGTAATTGGGGGGTTAAACCAGGATCCCTCATCCCAAATCCCTCCCTTAACCCCTGCCAGCCTGTCGGATTTTATTTCAAAATATAAGTCTCCATATTTGGACAGGGGCAATTTCGGCCTATTTTTGTTTAAGTCGTTCTCAACAATGTGTCATATGTTGAAATTAACTTGGATTTGAAAGAGTTATAATATAGGCGGACTAGTCGAGTGGTTAACACTTCGGCCTTCCACGCGGCCGGGGTTCGATCCCCGAAGACGTCGTACGCATGGATATTCAGAGAAAGTGTTTTTCTCCTGCCTATACAACTCCAACAGGTCTGGGGTGGATGTTGCGGTATCTGTGCTGTAGCATTCAAGCGAGGTGGAACAATAAATGATACCGTTGGAAGCACGGTTCCGCTACAAACAGACTACATTACATTTCAAGCACACACGCAGGCATTAAATGGGGAGATGTTAGCCAGGTGGCATAGGACTAGCAGTTAGCACCTGATAAGGCAGCTCCTGCGAATTCCTCATAAAAAATTGTATTGAATTAATGTAAATGCTTATTGTGTTAATTGTATATCTATTTAATGTACAGCGCTTTAGAGTGGCTTATGTTAGCTAGATTTGGCGCTATATAAAATGTTGTATATATGGATATATATAGATATTCAATGCTTTTCATAAAATAATAACAAACGGGCAAATTAACTTCCGTATTTGGAGAATTATTTAACTTTTTCATGTCGGATGATTGGATGACCGAATGTGCACACCCCTTGTGTAAGTTCGGTCCACGTCGGAATCAGCATAATTATGACGTCACAATGCATGCAACGTCATATTTCACGGCTTTCCATGTATCCTATGGGCCGTACCTGCCCCGGTGTCTGGATCCAAATTGATACATTAAAAAAGCGTGTAGCAAAGCAATACGAAAGTCAACACTAAGCGTTTATGTATACTGCTAAGACCCTCAAAATTATGAATATTTGCTCAATACCTAAAATATCTGGATTGGAGTTATCCCGGGGCCGAACTTGCCCCGGCTCCTTGTCCCTAACCCCATATTGAACCCTCCCGCACTGGATCAGCCCTGGTTCGTTGTTTTTCAAAACACCTTAGAAACACTTACAAATTAAATATTGGCGACATTAAATCACTCATCTAGATGTCATCTGCCTAAGGATAATTAACCAAAATCCATCTGCCGTCCATACTGGAATAATTTGGACCTTTATCTATTTTTTCCTTCATCTTTCTTTACTTAGCTGTTGCAATGATACAAAACTATACACAAATAAAGTTCATAGATGTGTTTGTATCCGTAATTACTCCCTTCCATTTTTCAATGGACATTTCTTTTTGATTAAAATCAGTCTGTTTAAAAGTGAAAAAGTAATAATGACGTTTCATATTTCTTTTCTTATATGAACTGGACAATCAAATGAATGGCTTTCAAGAATTTTAAATGTCCTAGCAACACTTGTTAACAGCAATGTCAAAAATATTTGTATTGATCTGCTGGATTGCCTCAAGAAATCAGAAGAAGCTAGACTTCAAATCAATGGTTGTATCGAGTCAAAAAAAAATAGCGTTAATCATTTCTGTTTGCTTTCTTTGGATGGTACCGTAATGTACTGATATCA
Organism: Mizuhopecten yessoensis; assembly: GCF_002113885.1. Taxonomy (NCBI): domain Eukaryota; kingdom Metazoa; phylum Mollusca; class Bivalvia; order Pectinida; family Pectinidae; genus Mizuhopecten; species Mizuhopecten yessoensis. The sequence goes on along the minus strand of NW_018408345.1, from coordinate 8,032 downwards.
GTCATAGGCCATAATATAATGAATACATTTAACGAAAAAAAATGACCTAGGGCTTTAAATGTGGTGATCTTCTTGAAACTACATGTATTTATACTATCCATAAGTATAATTTACAGTTTATTTCATGCTGCATTTCCAGTGTTTTCATTCAGTATTATTATGATGCCAATAATAAATAATAATATACAACATTTGATATAGCGCCCTATCTAGCAAACATAAGCCACTCTAAAGCGCTTTACAGTACATAGATATACAATTTTATACAGTTAATACAATTAGCATATACATTCATCAATACAATATTAAGGAATTCGCAGGAGCTGCCTTATCAGGCGCTAACTACTAGTCATATGCCACCTGGCTAATATCTCCCCATGAGTGTATGCCTATGTGTGTGCTGGAGATGTATTGTGTTCTGTTTGTAGTGGGACCGTACGTTGGTTGGTTGACGGGTTTCGCGCCTACATGAATCCGCTCTTACGGGTTTCATCTCACTGACGGAAGTCAGTGTTCTGTCGGCGTGAGGAAAGTTGCCTTCCCTCGGGGGGTTGTTTGGAGTCGTCTGTTCTATCCTATCCTTATCTTGTGATGTAATTTGGAGACGACTCCTTGGTCCGAAATGGTTTGTCGCGCCGGATGATGCAGTTTTGGTTGTTGATCCTTACTAATCTAATCTATCCCTATCCTCTGTGTCGGCGTTAACGCGCCTACTCTTTCGACAATACACGGAGAGATTTTTTACGTGCAGATTGGACCCTCCTGCACGGGACACCGTTTATAGTCCCCTCCGCCGGCCTGTGAGTTGTTGGTGAGTGTTTAGTGTCATGCAGGTGCTAGTTAATCTTGTTTTTGGCGTCCATTCTTGAAACCGTATCCAGTCTTTGCACTTTATGGAAAACTTTTCTTCAGTACCAATGTTCTCTTTCATATAAAACTTTCCTTTAGCTTTCTTCTGTAACTGTTCACTTTTCTGACTGATATAATCAGTTTGTGAGTATTAGTATAAGATTCAAGGGTTCCCCCCAGATTTTTTTTAAGCTGATATGTTTCATTTGCAACGAACGTTTAAGACGGACACGCTAATATGATACCTTATAATACCTTATCAAACCTAATTTATGTTTAAATAGTTACTTTTATTTACCAAACTTCTTTTGATGAACATTAAAACCAAAGAAAGAAATAAGTGTTCCTTATGTCTGAATTTTCAGCAATATTATTGTTTGTTTTTAAATATTCTAAAAAAAAATACAATTTATAGAAAGGTGTATGAGTTTTGTACATTGAATAATAGAAATGACATTTGTCTCTTATCTTTACATTTGTATCCCTTACTTTATCCCCATTAAAAATTATTTAAAGAAGAAATATTTAAAAGCTATTAGTGCTATAGGGGGAAACACTTGCATGAAAAAGTTTATATCACAGTTCTTATTATTGAAAGAGAAAATGTTTTAATAAAGTGTACAGTGTTTTTATTTCCTCTAAAACTGCATTAAATACTGCTGTCAGTAAATGTGATTAAATATTCAAACAGCATTTTTATTTGAGCCCTTCTTCCTTTAAAACAACAAATCCGGATTTTCATTCCGCTTTCCGCTCTGTACTTTACGCAATCCAAGATGGCGACCATCACTAACTGAATACACACGCTATTTCAGCGTTGTCAAATGCAATTATATGTGAGTAAATTTATTATAGATGTAAGAAGCGTTTTTTTTTTTTCATCCAACACCAGTTTCCTCAATTAATCACCTATTGACCATGCTAAAAGGATCCGGTGGTAATTGCTTTAGGCTCCAGTGAGCACGCTTGCCCGACCCCTGTGGGCTTGTTGTCCGGCCCCCCCCCCCTAATTCCCCCCCCCCCCCCCCCGTGGCAATACGCCTATCGTGCAACTGCCCAGTGGGGTCATTACTGGACGTGGGTCAGCCTTGTGATTTAATCAGCGTCAATTTCTTGTGTAAAAAGACCACCTTCAGTACAAATAACAAGGTGATACGGTTCATAGTCTAAGGTGATACGGGTCAATTAAGCTGATACGACAGGGAGGATTCCAAACTGAAGCTCCGTATCGGAGCCGTATCAGCTAAATAGCCTGGGGAGAACCCTGAAGATAGTTGTTGGAGAGGTGGGAAGGGAAAGGTGGGTGCGACGAGTTTGTGCATTGGTGAGAGTTATCATTAGGTAGAGGAGAGTTGGGTANGGGGGGGGGGGGGGGGGGGGGGGGGGTCGGGTTTGTATAGTTTTTATATAGAGTTATATTAGTGCATGTATAGTTATTAGAGTATTAGGGATGGGCCATATGTTTTCAATGTAAATAGATTCTTACAGTCTTTATAATTTCATAAAGATGTTTTTAATTAGATGTATTGTGCGGCTCGATGGTCGAGAGTAGGGGTTGTTTTGAATTTGTCAGGTTCTAATGGGTATATTGGATTGAAATTAATCTATTGAGAAAGTCGAGGGTGTTTTCAGGGAGCTATCGGGTTCGAGTTTTTGTTGTAAATATTTCGATCCTATCTGAGTTAGATTCTGT
>NW_018408345.1:4376-4905 GCF_002113885.1 Mizuhopecten yessoensis | reverse complement strand
AAAAGGGAGAATTCGTTTATCTTTAGAAAAGACTTGGGATCGCTGCTGGGTAGGCAAACAGATCTATTGATCGGAGCTCCCCGCCTGACGTCGGAACAAAGACGTTACAGCGTTCTTCTGTCTATCCAAAGATTAGAACTCTATAGAAATAGTTGTATTTTAGTCTCAGTCTTTATTTTGAAATTTACTTATTTTGTTTTCTAATGTTATTGATAATTTTAGTTCAAATATTGTAACTACCCCATGTTTGTTGACAAATAATTAAATCTCGTTGTATCAACTCAGATTTAATTATTCTTAAAATTCCTTACCTAACATTTTATAAGTCCAGTAGCACAGCTGGCCTTCTCCTCATACCCGCGTCAACTTAGCTTAAGTCACGCCGATGGGATAAGAGGACTTAAATGCATGAGTCTTTAAACAGTTCATGGGAGCAGAGTTATACTTGAGGGCAAGAAAAGGGAGAAATCGTTTATCTTTAAAAAGGACTTGGGATCGCTGCTGCGTAGGCAAACAGATCTATTGATCA
>NW_018408345.1:2586-2980 GCF_002113885.1 Mizuhopecten yessoensis | reverse complement strand
TCTCGTTGTATCAACTCAGATTGAATTATTCCTAAAATTCCTTACATGTACCTAACGTTTTATTAGTCCAGAGGCACAGCTGGCCTTCTCCTCATACCTGCGTCAACTTAGCTTCAGTCACGCCGATGGGACAAGAGGACTTAAATACATGAGTCTTTAAACAGTTCATGGAAGCAGAGTTATACTTGAGGGCAGGAAAAGGGAGAATTCGTTTATCTTTAGAAAAGACTTGGGATCGCTGCTGGGTAGGCGAACAGATCTATTGATCGGAACCACCCGCCTGAGGTCGGAACAAAGACGTTACAGCGTTCTTCTGTCTATCCAAAGATTAGACTCTCTATATAATTATATTGGTGTTTTACTTCTCAACTATACTTTGCATTATTTGACCCTT
>NW_018408345.1:0-1142 GCF_002113885.1 Mizuhopecten yessoensis | reverse complement strand
GTGGCGAGGGCTAAAGTGACTGCCGAGACAGTGCCTCCCTCTGGGAATAGGTTAAGAAACTCCAACCCATGTTCCTCTACTGCCCGCTCCGCGACTGGGTTCCTATTGGTGTTCTTCACTCTCCCAATCTCAAGGTGAATGCCATGGGAGAGAAGAATTTTGTCTTTCTGGAGGGCGCAGAAGCCAGGAGTTGGATCAACACGAATGGTAATGCCACCGTCGCATAATGAGCGTAGCTCCGCGGACGTAATCAGGAGAGCGTTTCGAAGATCCTCATGCTTCTCGCTAGGGATCAATGAGGCTAATGTGTATGATGAAACCGTCTCTCTCAAAACTAAAATGTATTGACGGTAACGACGCATCAGGTCCGCAGCAAATGTCACTCCGATTGAGGTGGGTGACTCAACGGAAGACTGAGGCTGAAAGTGCTTTGGAAAAGACTTTTCAGACTGACAGAAATGGCAGGCAGAAGACACAGATGTATTGGCCTTGTCAACGTCCAGGGCAAAGAAGTACCTATTGAAAAGGCGCTTAGTCTGATATTTAGACGGGTGGCTGAATCGGATATGCAAGGCTGTCAATAACCCATCAAGGGCCGTGCGTGGAACAACAATACGTTCGCGTGAAGGTTGGAACGGTTGAGAGTCTCTAACGACAAGCAGGCCGTCGGAAGCTATAACAACGTCCTTGAGGTAGCGCTTGACATCAGGGATCTTGGTGGCCTTGTTAGAAGGACGAGTACCTTGGCTGAGTTGAGAGTGCACGCGTCGTAAGTCTGGACACTCATGTTGTGTTGCGAGCCATGCGGCGCGGCTGGTAAACGGCATGTTGAATGTCAGTTCCAGAACATCATTCACAGATACATCGCGGACGACAGAATCTTCCATTTCTGCTATACACTTGCAAACCTGACATGAAGAGTCGAGACATTCGATGGGGTTCCTGCTGGCAAAGTCGGATGGGAGATTGGCGATTCCTGCGATATGGCGAACGTGTATAGCATAACGACTGACGATCGATAGGAAGGAAGTCACCCTCGAACTTGCAGAGAACTCGCCCCGCTGCAGCTTTTCATAAGCCTGTACACATGGTCTGCTGTCCGTCAGAACCTGAGTAGTGACCGAGGCTTGGATGATGTAGGA
>NW_018408344.1:2167-5755 GCF_002113885.1 Mizuhopecten yessoensis | reverse complement strand
TGAATGCAGTGGATTCCAGGCAGCATGATAAAATGCATCCCGATTGATGCAGTGGATTCCATGCAGCGGGGTTAAATGGATCCCGATTGAATGCAGTGGATTCCATGCAGCGTGGCCCAATGGATCTCGAGAGCATGCAGTGGATTCCATGCAGTGTGGTGCAATGGATTTAAATTGAACGCAGTGGATTCCATGCATCGTGGCGCAAGCAGTGAATTCCATGCATCGTGGCACAATGGATCCCAATTGAATGCAGTGGATTCCGTGCAGCGTGGCCCAATGGATCTCGAGAGAATGCAGTGGATTCCATGCAATGTGGTGCAATGGATTTTAATTGAACGCAGTGGATTCCATGCATCGTGTTGCAATGAAGCATGATTGAATGCAGTGGATTCCATGAAGCGTGGCCCTATGGTACCCGATTGAATGCACTGGTTGCAATGAAGCATGATTGAATGCAGTGGATTCCATGCAGCATGATTGAATGCTGAAGCATGGCGAAATGGATCCCGATTGAATGCAGTGGATTCCGGGTTAAATGGATGCCGATTGAATGCAGTGGATTCCATGCAGCGTGGCCCTATGGTACCCGATTGAATGCACTGGTTGCAATGAAGCATGATTGAATGCAGTGGATTCCATGCAGCATGGAGAAATTGAACCCTATTAAATGCAGGGGATTTTATGCAGCATGATTGAATGCAGTGGATTCCATGCAGCGTGGCCCAATGGATCTCGAGAGAATGCAGTGGATTCCATGCAGTGTGGTGCAATGGATTTTAATTGAACGCAGTGGATTCCATGCATCGTTGTGCAATGGATCCCAATTGAATGCAGTGAATTACATGCAGCGTGATTGAATGCAGTATATTCGATTAAACGCAGTGCATTACATGCAGCATGGCTAAATGGATCCCAATTGAATGCAGTGAATTCCATACAGCGTGATTGAATGCAGTATATTCCATGCAGCCCCGAGTGAATGCAGTGGATTCCATGCAGCGTGGCCCAATGGATTTCGAGAGAATGTAGTGGATTCCATGCAGTGTGGTGCAATGGATATGCAGTGGACTCCGTGCAGTGTGGTGGAGTGGATTCTGATTGATTGCAGTGAATTCACTGCAGCGTGGCCCATAAATGCATCCCGATTAAATGCAGTGGATTCCAGTTGCAATGAAGCATGATTGAATGCAGTGGATTCCATGCAGCGTCACTGAATGCAGTGGATTCGCTGCAGCATCAGTGGATTCCATGCAGTGTGGTGCAATGGATATGCAGTGGACTCCGTGCAGTGTGGTGGAGTGGATTCTGATTGATTGCAGTGAATTCCATGCAGCGTGATTGAATGCGGTATATCCATGCAGCGTGGTAAAATGCATCCCGATTAAATGCAGTGGATTTTATGCAGCGAGGCCCAAATCATCCCGATTGAATGCAGTGGATTCCATGCAGTGTGGTGCAATGGATCCCAATTGAATGCAGTGAATTCCATGCAGCGTGATTGAATGCAGTATATTCCATGCAGCGTGGTAAAATGCATCCCGATTAAATGCAGTGGATTCCATCCAGCTTGATTGAATGCAGTTGATTCCATGGAGCGTGGCCCAATGCATCCCGATTAAATGCAGTGGATTTTATGCAGCATGGCCCAAAGCATCCCGAAAGCATGGCCGTATGAAACCCGATTGAATGCACTGGTTGCAATGAAGCATGATTGAATGCAGTAATCTCGAGAGAATGCAGTGGATTCCATGGAGCGTGGCCCAATGCATCCAGATTAAATGCAGTGGATTTTATGCAGCGTGGCCCAAAGCATCCCGATTGAATGCAGTGGATTCCAGGCAGCATGATAAAATGCATCGCGATTGATGCAGTGGATACCATGCAGCGGGGTTAAATGGATCCCGATTGAATGCAGTGGATTTGATGCAGCGTGGCCCAATGGATGGATCTCGAGAGAATGCAGTGGATTCCATGGAGCGTGGCCCAATGCATCCAGATTAAATGCAGTGGATTTTATGCAGCATGGTAAAATGCATCCCGATGGATGCAGTGGATTCCATGCAGTATGCAGCATGGAGAAATTGAACCCTATTAAATGCAGGGGATTTTATGCAGCATGATTGAATGCAGTGGTTTCCATGCAGCATGATTGAATGCAGTAGATTCCATGCAGTGAGGCCCAATGAATCCCGATTGAATGCAGTGGATATTGAAGAGTATTCCATGCAGCGTGGCTAAATGGATCCCGATTGACTGCAGTGGATTATGGTACCCGATTGAATGCACTGGTTGCAATGAAGCATGATTGAATGCAGTAATCTCGAGAGAATGCAGTGGATTCCATGGAGCGTGGCCCAATGCATCGATTGAATGCACTGGTTGCAATGAAGCATGATTGAATGCAGTGGATGAATGTAGTGCATTCCATGCAGCATCACTGAATGAAGTGGATTCCATGCAGCATGGTAAAATTCATCCCATCCCAATTGAACGCAGTGCATTCCATGCAGCGGGGTCAAATGGATCCCGATTGAATGCAGTGGATTTGATGCAGCGTGGCCCAATGGATGGATCTCGAGAGAATGCAGTGGATTCCATGCAGTGTGGTGCAGTGGATTCTGATTGATTGCAGTGAATTCCATGCAGCGTGATTGAATGCAGTATAAATGCAGTGGATTTTATGCAGCATGGCCCAAAGCATCCCGATTGAAGGTAGTGCATTCCATGCAGCATCACTGAATGCAGTGGATTCCATGCAGCATGGTAAAATGCATCCTGATTGATGCAGTGGATTCCAAGCACTGTCATTGAATGCAGTGGATTCCAGGCAGCATGATAAAATGCATCCCAATTGATGCAGTGGATTCCATGCAGTGTCATTGAATGCAGATCCCAATTGAATGCAGTGAATTCCATGCAGCGTGATTGAATGCAGTACATTCCATGCAGCATGGTAAAATGCATCCCGATTGAACGCAGTGTATTCCATGAAGCATGGCGAAATGGATCCCGATTGAATGCAGTGGATTCCATGCAGCGTCACTGAATGCAGTGGATTCCATGCAGCATGGTAAAATGAATCCCAATTGAACGCAGTGCATGTGGCCCAATGCATCCCGATTAAATGCAGTGGATTTTATGCAGCATGGCCCAAAGGATTCCATGCAGCGTCACTGAATGCAGTGGATTCGATGCAGCATGGTAAAATGCATCCCGATTGAACGCAGTGTATTCCATGAAGCATGGCTAAATGGATCCCGAGTGAATGCAGTGGATTCCATGCAGCATGGTAAAATGAATCCCAATTGAACGCAGTGCATGTGGCCCAATGCATCCCGATTAAATGCAGTGGATTTTATGCAGCGAGGCCCAAAGCATCCCGATTGAATGCAGTGGATTCCATGCAGCGTGGCCCAATGGATCTCGATTGAACGCAGTGTATTCCATGCAGTGAGGCCCAATGAATCCCAATTGAATGCAGTGGATTCCATGCAGCATGGCGCAATGGATGTCGATTGAATGCAGTGGTTTCCCTGCAATGTGGCACAATGGATCCCGATTGACTGCAGTGGATTCCATGCAGCG
>NW_018408344.1:1738-1847 GCF_002113885.1 Mizuhopecten yessoensis | reverse complement strand
CCCGATTGAATGCAGTGGATTCCATGCAGCGTCATTGAATGCAGATGATTCCATGCATTGTGGTGTAATGGATCCCGATTATATGCAGTGGAGTCCATGCAGTGAGGCC
>NW_018408344.1:0-1134 GCF_002113885.1 Mizuhopecten yessoensis | reverse complement strand
GTAAAATGCATCCCGATTGAATGCAGTGGATTCCATGCAGCGTGAAGAAATGGAACATTTTGAATGCAGTGGATATTATGCAGCATGATTGAATGCAGTGGATTCCATGCAGCATGATTGAATGCAGTGGATTTTATGCAGCATGGCCCAAAGCATCCTGATTGAACGCAGAGGATTCCATGCATTGTGGCGCAATGGATTCCGATTGAATGCAGTGGATTCCATGCAGCTTGATTGAATGCAGTGGATTCCATGCAGATGCATTTTGGCGCAATGGATCCCGATTGTATGCAGTCCATGCAGCGTGATTGAATGCAGTGGATTCTTTGCAGCCTGGTAAAATGCATCCCGATTGAATGCAGTGGATTGTATGCAGCATGGCCCAAAGCATCCTGATTGAGTGCACTGGATTCAATGGAGCATCATTGAATGCAGAGGATTCCATGCATTTTGGCGCAATGGATCCCGATTGTATGCAGTGGAGTCCATGCAGCGTGATGAATGCATGGATTCCATGCAGCCCAAAGCATCCCGATTGAATGCAGTGGATTCCATGCAGCATGATCCATGCAGTGTGATGAATGCATGGATTCCAGGCAGCCTGGTAAAATGCATCCCGATTGAATGCAGTTGATTCCATGCAGCGTGAAGAAATGGAATATTTTGAATGCAGTGGATATTATGCAGCATGATTGAATGCAGTGGATTCCATGCAGCGTGAAGAAATGGAATATTTTGAATGCAGTGGATATTATGCAGCATGATTGAATGCAGTGGATTCCATGCAGCTTGATTGAATGCAGTGGATTCCATGCAGCGTGAAGAAATGGAACATTTTGAATGCAGTGGATAATATGCAGCATGATTGAATGCAGTGGATTTTATGCAGCATGATTGAATGCAGTGGATTTTATGCAGCATGGCCCAAAGCATCCTGATTGAATGCAGTGGATTCCATGCAGCCTGGTAAAATGCATCCCGATTGAATGCAGTGGATTCCATGCAGCGTCATTGAATGCAGAGGATTCCATGCATTGTGGCGCAATGGATCCCGATTGTATGCAGTGGAGTCCATGCAGCGAGGCCCAATGCATCCCGATTGAATGCAGTGGATTTTATGCAGCATGGCCCAAA
>NW_018408343.1:10325-13203 GCF_002113885.1 Mizuhopecten yessoensis | reverse complement strand
ACAGTAGCCCTAGTCATATGACACAGTAGCCCTAGTCATATGAAAGAAATAGATCAGACAAGATCAGAAGAAAACTACAATGGAATTCTCTAGCATTTCGCCTGCAGTAAGACAGGATTACTTAATGGTTAATTTAGACTAAATTTGAATGGATATATGCATTAGACGATAGCAAACATATATATGCATATATAATAACAACAGTTTTATGACGACGTAAAGACGTATGAGCGCACACAAACTTTTGTGTATACATGCCCACACATATCATTAACACATATGTCTATCATACATACACGTACGTACGTACCTACCCACCCACATACATTCATTATATTTACTTGCGCACATGCGTGTGCATGTTTGCATGCATAATTACACACCCACTTACATAAATGCATACACTCCTACACACACGCTCACTCATGCATGCATACATACATAGTTTGAGCTACTCAGAATCCAAAATTATTTGAAACAGCATGTATACATTGATAACAAAAAAAAAGCATACCATTTTATTGCCTTAATTTTGTTGATATCGCATTGACTTAAGGATGTAATCCTGAACAGCGAGGACAACTATTTTGTTTTCTTCTAAAGATAACGATTCATCGCTATATACTAATAATTTGACAGTAACTTGATACTGAAGGGTTTCAATGTGTAGTGGTCTGATGGGAGGTACATCCTAGTAGGTAATGAGGAGTGTTTTGGTGCTACCGCATGCGCATATAGGGGATCTAACAATGGTTTTCCTATATAAATGTTCATAAAGAGAACTGCTTGACATGCGTAGTCTAGCATGATATATTTGTCCTAATCGTGAGCCATATGAGTAGTGATTTGGTGGAGCTGTTTTGTTGTTGTATTTAATAGGTGATATAAATTGATACCTGGAAGGGTTTCTCCTGACAATAACTAGAATAGTTCCAGCTATTGATAACAGAGGGCAAGAAAGATATTTAATACACATTAGAATGACAATGAATGGGAGCGATAGTTGTAAAATCAGAATGTCTAATTTTATGGCTTTGTACTCCAGTAACCAGTGGTTCAAGACGGTTGAGGTATTGAGGGGTATTTTGGTAGAACATTTTATGTTAATGTCTACAATCAGTTAGTTTGTTCCAGACTACTTTTATATACAGTTTATTTTTCGAGTATCCTCTTTCATGATATAGATGTATCACTTGCCATTCGACTCTCTGCTTGTAAAGATGATATGCACGTATATAGACATGATGAAATATATTACCAATTTGGTTTTACTTTTTATGATGGAATAAACGAATAAAAAAACCCACTATACTTCTGCTTGTCAGTTTATTTGCACCAGATACAATCCTAGCTGCCTCAGTATTAATTTGTTCCAGTATAGCACTATATTCATCGCTTAAATTATCCCACACTTCGTCAGCATATCAGCATAATAGGTCAAATAAATAAAAGTAAATAGTTTGTAATGTATTTCGGTCAAGTTAGAATTTCAGAGATGGTAGAATATTGATTCTGACTGAGGCTTTATTAATAACGTAATTTATATGTTTGACCCAACTCCAATCATTCGAAATAAATACTCCAAGGTGCTTGTGTACTTCAACACTTGTTTATTTTTCATCATACTTTCTGCTTTTTAAGGATTGAATCTAACCTAACACTATTTCTACCAGTTTGTTAGTTTTTGTAGATCTGCCTGAAGAGCGGTTGCTGTAGTAGATGGGTTATCGACTATCTTGTATAGTGATGTATCGTCTGCAAATAATTTAAAAATAGAATTTGTGTTGTTAACGATATCATTTATGTAGATAAGAAATAGAGGCGGGCCGGAAATTGACCCTTGATGGCCCCCAGCTTTAACTTCAACCCAATCAGAATGTGCATTATCAATTACAATTCTTTGTTTTCTATCAGTTAATAATTAACTTCTAAACCTTTTGAGTAGGGACCCAACGATACCTATTTGGGATAATTTGTACAGAAGACCATCATGCCACACTCTGTCGAATGCCTTGCAGATGTAGGAGAAAATAACTCTAATTTCTTTCCTTGTGTCTAAAGCGTTCAACTGGTTGACAGATGAGTACGATGGTCAGAAACCTGGCTGATTATTAGTGAGAATTAGGTTGTGAAGTACGTAATTATAGACGTATTTATACAGACATCTTTCAATTACATTCCCTCAGATACAGAGAATGAGATTGGTCGCTAGTTTTAAATATCGTTTTGCCTATCTTTTTTGTGAACAGGTAAACTATTTGCTTTTTCTACAAGTTCGGGAGGAATTTCAACAGATAACAAGTAGTAATTGTAATAGGAGACCCTTACCGAAGTTCCCCAAACTGCCCCCATATTTAAAAAGATGCATCAGAAAAGGATCGCGATGCCATGAAACACATACATACTAAATTTGAGTAAATTGAACAATATCTGAAATTGACCAATCAGAAGCCTTTGTGTGGTTGATATGGCAACGAAACATATAAAGTCGAATTTTCAGTCCCTTAATACCCGTATATACCAATTTCCGAACAATATCTAAATTTCGACAAATCAGAAGCCTCCGTTTTTTATGGCAACATTCTGACAAAAAAAATTCGAATGCACAACTACAAATGCCCATTATTAATCATGTGAAGTTTCATCAAGATATGCCTTACTTTTTACCGAGAAAATAGTCGGACAAGTTTACGGCGATAGGAGGAGAAGAAGACGAAAAAGAAGAAGAAGAAGAAGAAGATGAAGAAAGAATAACAATATGAAGGTTTGTTTGTGATAGCAATTATTTGTTGAACTAATATCTGCAGATTTAAATTCGCCGTTGAGCCTTCTCCCGAAATAAAATGAAAATGTGTCACTCTCGAACATGAAGTTATTT
>NW_018408343.1:2611-2677 GCF_002113885.1 Mizuhopecten yessoensis | reverse complement strand
GCTACAGTGTATAAACTTAATACTTGGACACATTCGCCTTGATTCGCAGTCACGAAAGATAGCGTT